>NW_018743861.1:0-33632 GCF_001683475.1 Chenopodium quinoa | reverse complement strand
GCTAATTGAATCAAATGAAAGTTAACCACATTCAAACAAAGCATATTAAATCAAGTAAAATCAAACACATTCAAACAAAGCTTTTTGAATCAAAAGAAAGTCAAATGATTTCAAAAAAGCTAATTGAATCAAGTGAAAGTCAAACAAATTCAAACATAGCTTTTTGAATCAAATGATTGTCAAATGCATTCAAACGATACTAATTGAATCATATGAAAGTCAAACACATTCAAACAAATCTTTTTGAATCAAATGAAAGTCAAATGCATTCAACAATCAAATTGAATCAATTAAAAGTCAACCACATTCAAACAAAGCTAATTAAATCCAATGGAAGGCAAACACATTCAAACAAAGCTATTTGAATCAAATGAAAGTCAAACACATTCAAACAATGCTATCTGAATCAAATGAAAGTCAAATGCATTCAAAAAAGGATAATTAAATCAAACAAAATCAAACACATTCAGACAAAGCTAATTGCATCAAATGAAAGTCAAAAACATTCAAACAAAGCTAATTAAATCATATGAAAGTCAAATGCTTTGAAAAAAGCTAATTGAATCAAGTAAAAGTCCAAAGAATTCAAACAAAGCTTTTTGAATCAAATGATTGTCAAATGCATTCAACGAGGCTAATTGAATCATATGACAGTCAAACAAAACTTTTTGAATCAAATGAAAGTCAAATGCATTCAACAAAGCAAATTGACTCAATTGAAAGTTAACCACATTCAAGCAAAGCTAATTGAATCAAATGAAAGTCAAACACATTTAAACAAAGCTATTTGAACCAAATGAAAGTCAAACACATTCAAGAAATGCTATTTGAATCAGATGAAAGTCAAACGCATTCAAAAAGGTATTTAAATCAAGTGAAAGTCAAATCATTCAAACAAAGCTATTTGAATCAAATTAAAGTCAAACACATTCAAACAAAGCTTTTTGAATTAAATGAAAGTCAAATGCATTAAACAAAGCTAATTGATTCAAATGAAAGTCAATCACATTCAAACAAAGCTAATTTAATCAAATAAAAATCAAACACATTCAAACAAAGCTTTTTCAATCAAATGAAATTCAAATGCATTCAAAATAGCGATTTGAATCAAGTGAAAGTCAAACAAAGCTTTTTGAATCAAATGATTGTCAAATCCATTCAACGATGCTAATTGAATCATATGAAAGTCAAGCACATTCAAACAAATCTTTTTGAATCAACTGAAAGTCAAATGCAATTAAAAAAAAGTAATTAAATCAAGTGAAAGTCAAACACATTTAAACAAAGCTTTTTAAATCAAATGAAAGTTAAATCCATTCAAAAAAGCTAATTGAATCAAGTGAAAGTCTAGGTAATTCAAACAAAGCTTTTTGAATCAAATGACTGTCAAATGCGTTCAACGATGCTAATTGAATCAAATGAGAGTCAAACACATTCAAACAAAGCTTTTTGAATCAAATGAAAGTCAATGGCATTCTAACAAACCTAATTGAATCAAATGAAAGTCAATGCATTCTAACAAACCTAATTAATCAAATGAAAGTCAACCACATTCAAACAAACCTAATTGAATCAAATGAAAGTCAACCACATTCAAACAAAGCTAATTGAATCAAATGAAAGTTAACCACATTCAAACAAAGCTAATTTAAATCAAGTGAAATTCAAACACATTCAAACAAAGCTTTTTGAATCAAAAGAAAGTCAAATGATTTCAAAAAAGCTAATTGAATCAAGTGAAAGTCAAACAAATTCAAACATAGCTTTTTGAATCAAATGATTGTCAAATGCATTCAACGATACTAATTGAATCATATGAAAGTCAAACACATTCAAACAAATCTTTTTGAATCAAATGAAAGTCAAATGCATTCAACAGATCAATTTGAATCAATTAAAAGTCAACCACATTCAAACAAAGCTAATTGAATCAAATTAAAGTCAAACACATTCAAACAAAGCTTTTTGAATTAAATGAAAGTCAAATGCATTAAACAAAGCTAATTGATTCAAATGAAAGTCAATCACATTCAAACAAAGCTAATTTAATCAAATGAAAATCAAACACATTCAAACAAAGCTTTTTTAATCAAATGAAATTCAAATGCATTCAAAATAGCGATTTGAATCAAGTGAAAGTCAAACAAATTTGAATCAAATGATTGTCAAATCCATTCAAACAAAGCTAATTGCATCAAATGAAAGTCAAAAACATTCAAACAAAGCTTTTTCAATCAAATGAAATTCAAATGCATTCAAAAATAGCGATTTGAATCAAGTGAAAGTCAAACAAAGCTTTTTGAATCAAATGATTGTCAAATCCATTCAACGATGCTAATTGAATCATCTGAAAGTCAAGCACATTCAAACAAATCTTTTTGAATCAACTGAAAGTCAAATGCAATTAAAAAAAAGTAATTAAATCAAGTGAAAGTCAAACACATTTAAACAAAGCTTTTTAAATCAAATGAAAGTTAAATGCATTCAAAAGCTTATTGAATCAAATGAAAGTAAAACACATTCAAACAAAGCTAATTGCATTAAATGAAAGTCAAACACATTCGGACAAAGCTTTTTTAATTAAATAAAAGTTAAATGCATTCAAAAAAGCTAATTAATCAAGTGAAAGTCAAACACATTTAAACAAAGCTTTTTAAATCAAATGAAAGTTAAATCCATTCAAAAAAGCTAATTGAATCAAGTGAAAGTCTAGGTAATTCAAACAAAGCTTTTTGAATCAAATGACTGTCAAATGCGTTCAACGATGCTAATTGAATTAAATGAGAGTCAAAGACATTCAAACAAATTGAATCAAATGAAAATCAATGGCAATGGTTAACAAACCTAATTGAATCAAATGAAAGTCAACCACATTCAAACAAAGCTAACTGAATCAAATGAAAGTTAACCACATTCAAACAAAGCTAATTTAAATCAAGTGAAATTCAAACACATTCAAACAAAGCTTTTTGAATCAAAAGAAAGTCAAATGATTTCAAAAAAGCTAATTGAATCAAGTGAAAGTCAAACAAATTCAAACATAGCTTTTTGAATCAAATGATTGTCAAATGCATTCAACGATACGAATTGAATCATATGAAAGTCAAACACATTCAAACAAATCTTTTTGAATCAAATCAAAGTCAAATGCATTCAACAGATCAAATTGAATCAATTAAAAGTCAACCACATTCAAACAAAGCTAATTGAATCAAATTAAAGTCAAACACATTCAAACAAAGCTTTTTGAATTAAATGAAAGTCAAATGCATTAAACAAAGCTAATTGATTCAAATGAAAGTCAATCACATTCAAACAAAGCTAATTTAATCAAATGAAAATCAAACACATTCAAACAAAGCTTTTTCAATCAAATGAAATTCAAATGCATTCAAAATAGCGATTTGAAATCAAGTGAAAGTCAAACAAAGCTTTTTGAATCAAATGATTGTCAAATCCATTCAACGATGCTAATTGAATCATCTGAAAGTCAAGCACATTCAAACAAATCTTTTTGAATCAACTAAAAGTCAAATGCAATTAAAAAAAAGTAATTAAATCAAGTGAAAGTCAAACACATTTAAACAAAGCTTTTTAAATCAAATGAAAGTTAAATGCATTCAACAAAGCTTATTGAATCAAATGAAAGTAAAACACATTCAAACAAAGCTAATTGCATCAAATGAAAGTCAAACACATTCGGACAAAGTTTTTTAATTAAATAAAAGTTAAATGCATTCAAAAAAGCTAATTAATCAAGTGAAAGTCAAAACATTCAAACAAAGCTTTTTTAATTAAGTGATTGTCAAGTGCATTCCCACAAAGCTAATTGAATTAAATGAAAGTCAAACACATTCGAACAAAGCTTTTTGAATCAAATAAAACTTAAATGCATTCAAAAAAGCTAATTGAATTAAGTGAAAGTCTAAGTAATTCAAACAAAGCTTTTTGAATAAAATGACTGTCAAATTCGTTCAACGATGCTAATTGAATCAAATGAAAGTCAAACACATTCAAACAAAGCTTTTTGAATCAAATGAAAGTCATATGCATTCAACAAAGCTAATTGAATCAAATGAAAGTCAATGGCATTCTAACAAAGCTAATTAAATCAAATAAAAGTCAATGGCATTCTAACAAACCTAATTAAATCAAACGAAAGTCAATGGCATTCTAACAAACCTAATTGAATCAAATGAAAGTCAACCACATTCAAACAAAGCTAATTAAATCAAATGAAAGTTAACCACATTCAAACAAAGCTAATTTAAATCAAGTGAAATTCAAACACATTCAAACAAAGCTTTTTGAATCCAAAGAAAGTCAAATGAGTTCAAAAAAGCTAATTGAATCAAGTGAAAGTCAAACAAATTCAAACATAGCTTTTTGAATCAAATGATTGTCAAATGCATTCAACGATACTAATTAAATCATATGAAAGTCAAACACATTCAAACAAATCTTTTTGAATCAAATGAAAGTCAAATGCATTCAACAGATCAAATTGAATCAATTAAAAGTCAACCACATTCAAACAAAGCTAATTAAATCCAATGGAAGGCAAACACATTCAAACAAAGCTATTTGAATCAAATGAAAGTCAAACACAATCAAACAATGCTATCTGAATCAAATGAAAGTCAAATGCATTCAAAAAAGATAATTAAATCAAACGAAAGTCAAACACATTCAGAAAAAAGCTAATTGCATCAAATGGAAGTAAAAACATTCAAACAAAGCTAATTAAATCATATGAAAGTCGAATGCTTTGAAAAAAGCTAATTGAATCAAGTAAAAGTCCAAAGAATTCAAACAAAGCTTTTTGAATCAAATGATTGTCAAATGCATTCAACGAGGCTAATTGAATCATATGACAGTCAAACAAACTTTTTGAATCAAATGAAAGTCAAATGCATTCAACAAAGCAAATTGACTCAATTGAAAGTTAACCACATTCAAGCAAAGCTAATTGAATCAAATGAAAGTCAAACACATTTAAACAAAGCTATTTGAACCAAATGAAAGTCAAACACATTCAAGAAATGCTATTTGAATCAGATGAAAGTCAAACGCATTCAAAAAAGGTATTTAAATCAAGTGAAAGTCAAAATCATTCAAACAAAGCTATTTGAATCGAATTAAAGTCAAACACATTCAAACAAAGCTTTTTGAATTAAATGAAAGTCAAATGCATTAAACAAAGCTAATTGATTCAAATGAAAGTCAATCACATTCAAACAAAGCTAATTTAATCAAATAAAAATCAAAACACATTCAAACAAAGCTTTTTCAATCAAATGAAATTCAAATGCATTCAAAATAGCGATTTGAATCAAGTGAAAGTCAAACAAAGCTTTTTGAATCAAATGATTGTCAAATCCGTTCAACGATGCTAATTGAATCATATGAAAGTCAAGCACATTCAAACAAAATCTTTTTGAATCAACTGAAAGTCAAATGCAATTAAAAAAAAGTAATTAAATCAAGTGAAAGTCAAACACATTTAAACAAAGCTTTTTAAATCAAATGAAAGTTAAATCCATTCAAAAAAGCTAATTGAATCAAGTGAAAGTCTAGGTAATTCAAACAAAGCTTTTTGAATCAAATGACTGTCAAATGCGTTCAACGATGCTAATTGAATCAAATGAGAGTCAAACACATTCAAACAAAGCTTTTTGAATCAAATGAAAGTCATATGCATTCAACAAAGCTAATTGAATAAATGAAAGTCAATGGCATTCTAACAAACCTAATTAAATCAAACGAAAGTCAATGGCATTCTAACAAACCTAATTGAATCAAATGAAAGTCAACCACATTCAAACAAAGCTAATTGAATCAAATGAAAGTTAACCACATTCAAACAAAGCATATTAAATCAAGTGAAAATCAAACACATTCAAACAAAGCTTTTTGAATCCAAAGAAAGTCAAATGAGTTCAAAAAAGCTAATTGAATCAAGTGAAAGTCAAACAAATTCAAACATAGCTTTTGAATCAAATGATTGTCAAATGCATTCAACGATACTAATTGAATCATATGAAAGTCAAACACATTCAAACAAATCTTTTTGAATCAAATGAAAGTCAAATGCATTCAACAGATCAAATTGAATCAATTAAAAGTCAACCACATTCAAACAAAGCTAATTAAATCCAATGGAAGGCAAACACATTCAAACAAAGCTATTTGAATCAAATGAAAGTCAAACACATTCAAACAATGCTATCTGAATCAAATGAAAGTCAAATGCATTCAAAAAAGATAATTAAATCAAACGAAAGTCAAACACATTCAGACAAAGCTAATTGCATCAAATGAAAGTCAAAAACATTCAAACAAAGCTAATTAAATCATATGAAAGTCAAATGCTTTGAAAAAAGCTAATTGAATCAAGTAAAAGTCCAAAGAATTCAAACAAAGCTTTTTGAATCAAATGATTGTCAAATGCATTCAACGAGGCTAATTGAATCATATGACAGTCAAACAAAACTTTTTGAATCAAATGAAAGTCAAATGCATTCAACAAAGCAAATTGACTCAATTGAAAGTTAACCACATTCAAGCAAAGCTAATTGAATCAAATGAAAGTCAAACACATTTAAACAAAGCTATTTGAACCAAATGAAAGTCAAACACATTCAAGAAATGCTATTTGAATCAGATGAAAGTCAAACGCATTCAAAAAAGGTATTTAAATCAAGTGAAAGTCAAAATCATTCAAACAAAGCTATTTGAATCAAATTAAAGTCAAACACATTCAAACAAAGCTTTTTGAATTAAATGAAAGTCAAATGCATTAAACAAAGCTAATTGATTCAAATGAAAGTCAATCACATTCAAACAAAGCTAATTTAATCAAATAAAAATCAAACACATTCAAACAAAGCTTTTTCAATCAAATGAAATTCAAATGCATTCAAAATAGCGATTTGAATCAAGTGAAAGTCAAACAAAGCTTTTTGAATCAAATGATTGTCAAATCCGTTCAACGATGCTAATTGAATCATATGAAAGTCAAGCACATTCAAACAAATCTTTTTGAATCAACTGAAAGTCAAATGCAATTAAAAAAAAGTAATTAAATCAAGTGAAAGTCAAACACATTTAAACAAAGCTTTTTAAATCAAAATGAAAGTTAAATCCATTCAAAAAAGCTAATTGAATCAAGTGAAAGTCTAGGTAATTCAAACAAAGCTTTTTGAATCAAATGACTGTCAAATGCGTTCAACGATGCTAATTGAATCAAATGAGAGTCAAACACATTCAAACAAAGCTTTTTGAATCAATGAAAGTCATATGCATTCAACAAAGCTAATTGAATCAAATGAAAGTCAATGTTAAATAAACGAAAGTCAATGCATTCTAACAAACTAATTAAATTCAATGCTAATTGAATCAAGTGAAAGTCTAATTCAAACAAAGCTTTTTGAATAAAATGACTTTCAAATTCGTTCAACGATGCTAATTGAATCAAATGAAATTCAAAACATTCAAACAAAGCTTTTTGAATCAAATGAAAGTCATTGCATTCAACAAAGCTAATTGAATCAAATGAAAGTCAATGGCATTCTAAAGCTAATTGAATCAAATGAAAATCAATGGCATTCTAACAAACTTAATTAAATCAAACGAAAGTCAATGGCATTCTAACAAACCTAATTGAATCAAATGAAAGTCAACCACATTCAGACAAAGCTAATTAAATCAAATGAAAATTAACCACATTTAAACAAAGCTATTTAAATCAAGTGAAAATCAAACACATTCAAACAAAGCTTTTTGAATCAAAAGAAAGTCAAATGAGTTCAAAAAAGCTAATTGAATCAAGTGAAAGTCAAACAAATTCAAACATAGCTTTTTGAATCAAATGATTGTCAAATGCATTCAACGATACTAATTGAATCATATGAAAGTCAAACACATTCAAACAAATCTTTTTGAATCAAATGAAAGTCAAATGCATTCAACAGATCAAATTGAATCAATTAAAAGTCAACCACATTCAAACAAAGCTAATTAAATCCAATGGAAGGCAAACACATTCAAACAAAGCTATTTGAATCAAATGAAAGTCAAACACATTCAAACAATGCTATCTGAATCAAATGAAAGTCAAATGCATTCAAAAAAGATAATTAAATCAAACGAAAGTCAAACACATTCAGACAAAGCTAATTGCATCAAATGAAAGTCAAAAAAACATTCAAACAAAGCTAATTAAATCATATGAAAGTCAAATGCTTTGAAAAAAGCTAATTGAATCAAGTAAAAGTCCAAAGAATTCAAACAAAGCTTTTTGAATCAAATGATTGTCAAATGCATTCAACGAGGCTAATTGAATCATATGACAGTCAAACAAAACTTTTTGAATCAAATGAAAGTCAAATGCATTCAACAAAGCAAATTGACTCAATTGAAAGTTAACCACATTCAAGCAAAGCTAATTGAATCAAATGAAAGTCAAACACATTTAAACAAAGCTATTTGAACCAAATGAAAGTCAAACACATTCAAGAAATGCTATTTGAATCAGATGAAAGTTCAAACGCATTCAAAAAAGGTATTTAAATCAAGTGAAAGTCAAAATCATTCAAACAAAGCTATTTGAATCGAATTAAAGTCAAACACATTCAAACAAAGCTTTTTGAATTAAATGAAAGTCAAATGCATTAAACAAAGCTAATTGATTCAAATGAAAGTCAATCACATTCAAACAAAGCTAATTTAATCAAATAAAAATCAAACACATTCAAACAAAGCTTTTTCAATCAAATGAAATTCAAATGCATTCAAAATAGCGATTTGAATCAAGTGAAAGTCAAACAAAGCTTTTTGAATCAAATGATTGTCAAATCCATTCAACGATGCTAATTGAATCATATGAAAGTCAAGCACATTCAAACAAATCTTTTTGAATGAACTGAAAGTCAAATGCAATTAAAAAAAAGTAATTAAATCAAGTGAAAGTCAAACAAATTTAAACAAAGCTTTTTAAATCAAATGAAAGTTAAATCCATTCAAAAAAGCTAATTGAATCAAGTGAAAGTCTAGGTAATTCAAACAAAGCTTTTTGAATCAAATGACTGTCAAATGCGTTCAACGATGCTAATTGAATCAAATGAGAGTCAAACACATTCAAACAAAGCTTTTGAATCAAATGAAAGTCATATGCATTCAACAAAGCTAATTGAATCTCAATGCGAAAGTCAATGGTTAAATCAAACGAAAAAGCTAATTGAATCAGAATCAATGATCACAAACAAAAGTCAAATGAAAGTCAATATTCTAACAAACCTAATTAAACAAACGAAAAGTCAATGGATTCTAACAAACCTAATTGAATCAAATGAAAGTCAACCACATTCAAACAAAGCTAATTGAATCAAATGAAAGTTAACCACATTCAAACAAAGCATATTAAATCAAGTGAAAATCAAACACATTCAAACAAAGCTTTTTGAATCCAAAAGAAAGTCAAATGAGTTTCAAAAAAGCTAATTGAATCAAGTGAAAGTCAAACAAATTCAAACATAGCTTTTTGAATCAAATGATTGTCAAATGCATTCAACGATACTAATTGAATCATATGAAAGTCAAACACATTCAAACAAATCTTTTTGAATCAAATGAAAGTCAAATGCATTCAACAGATCAAATTGAATCAATTAAAAGTCAAACCACATTCAAACAAAGCTAATTAAATCCAATGGAAGGCAAACACATTCAAACAAAGCTATTTGAATCAAATGAAAGTCAAACACATTCAAACAATGCTATCTGAATCAAATGAAAGTCAAATGCATTCAAAAAAGATAATTAAATCAAACGAAAGTCAAACACATTCAGACAAAGCTAATTGCATCAAATGAAAGTCAAAAACATTCAAACAAAGCTAATTAAATCATATGAAAGTCAAATGCTTTGAAAAAAGCTAATTGAATCAAGTAAAAGTCCAAAGAATTCAAACAAAGCTTTTTGAATCAAATGATTGTCAAATGCATTCAACGAGGCTAATTGAATCATATGACAGTCAAACAAAACTTTTTGAATCAAATGAAAGTCAAATGCATTCAACAAAGCAAATTGACTCAATTGAAAGTTAACCACATTCAAGCAAAGCTAATTGAATCAAATGAAAGTCAAACACATTTAAACAAAGCTATTTGAACCAAATGAAAGTCAAACACATTCAAGAAATGCTATTTGAATCAGATGAAAGTCAAACGCATTCAAAAAAGGTATTTAAATCAAGTGAAAGTCAAAATCATTCAAACAAAGCTATTTGAATCGAATTAAAGTCAAACACATTCAAACAAAGCTTTTTGAATTAAATGAAAGTCAAATGCATTAAACAAAGCTAATTGATTCAAATGAAAGTCAATCACATTCAAACAAAGCTAATTTAATCAAATAAAAATCAAACACATTCAAACAAAGCTTTTTCAATCAAATGAAATTCAAATGCATTCAAAATAGCGATTTGAATCAAGTGAAAGTCAAACAAAGCTTTTTGAATCAAATGATTGTCAAATCCGTTCAACGATGCTAATTGAATCATATGAAAGTCAAGCACATTCAAACAAATCTTTTTGAATCAACTGAAAGTCAAATGCAATTAAAAAAAAGTAATTAAATCAAGTGAAAGTCAAACACATTTAAACAAAGCTTTTTAAATCAAATGAAAGTTAAATCCATTCAAAAAAGCTAATTGAATCAAGTGAAAGTCTAGGTAATTCAAACAAAGCTTTTTGAATCAAATGACTGTCAAATGCGTTCAACGATGCTAATTGAATCAAATGAGAGTCAAACACATTCAAACAAAGCTTTTTTGAATCAAATGAAAGTCATATGCATTCAACAAAGCTAATTGAATGAAATGAAAGTCAATGGCATTCTAACAAACCAAATTAAATCAAACGAAAGTCAATGGCATTTTAACAAACTAATGAATCAAATGAAAGTCAAACCTAATTGAAACTCAAATAATTGAATCAAGTCAACACATTCAAACAAAGCATATTAAATCAAATGAAAGTCAAACACATTCAAACAAAGCTATTTGAATCCAAAGAAAGTCAAAATGATTCAAACAAAGCTAATTGAATCAAGTGAAAGTCAAACAAATTCAAACATAGCTTTTGAATCAAATGATTGTCAAATGCATTCAACGATACTAATTGAATCATATGAAAGTCAAACACATTCAAACAAATCTTTTTGAATCAAATGAAAGTCAAATGCATTCAACAGATCAAATTGAATCAATTAAAAGTCAACCACATTCAAACAAAGCTAATTAAATCCAATGGAAGGCAAACACATTCAAACAAAGCTATTTGAATCAATGAAAGTCAAACACATTCAAACAATGCTATCTGAATCAAATGAAAGTCAAATCATTCAAAAAATAATAAATCAAACGAAAGTCAAAACATTCAACAAAGCTAATTGAATCAAATGAAAGTCAAAAACATCAAACAAAAGCTAATTTTGAATCAAATGAAAGTCAAATGACATTCAAAAACAAAGCATAATTGAACATCAATAATAGAAAGTTCAAACAAATGCAAAAAGCTAATTGAATCAAATGAAAGTCAAACACATTTCAAACAAAGCTATTTGAACCAAATGAAAGTCAAAAACACATTCAAGAAATGCTATTTGAATCAAGATGAAAGTCAAACGCATTCAAAAAAGGTATTTAAATCAAGTGAAAGTCAAAATCATTCAAACAAAGCTATTTGAATCGAATTAAAGTCAAACACATTCAAACAAAGCTTTTTGAATTAAATGAAAGTCAAATGCATTAAACAAAGCTAATTGATTCAAATGAAAGTCAATCACATTCAAACAAAGCTAATTTAATCAAATAAAAATCAAACACATTCAAACAAAGCTTTTTCAATCAAATGAAATTCAAATGCATTCAAAATAGCGATTTGAATCAAGTGAAAGTCAAACAAAGCTTTTTGAATCAAATGATTGTCAAATCCGTTCAACGATGCTAATTGAATCATATGAAAGTCAAGCACATTCAAACAAATCTTTTTGAATCAACTGAAAGTCAAATGCAATTAAAAAAAAGTAATTAAATCAAGTGAAAGTCAAACACATTTAAACAAAGCTTTTTAAATCAAATGAAAGTTAAATCCATTCAAAAAAGCTAATTGAATCAAGTGAAAGTCTAGGTAATTCAAACAAAGCTTTTTGAATCAAATGACTGTCAAATGCGTTCAACGATGCTAATTGAATCAAATGAGAGTCAAACACATTCAAACAAAGCTTTTTGAATCAAATGAAAGTCATATGCATTCAACAAAGCTAATTGAATGAAATGAAAGTCAATGGCATTCTAACAAACCTAATTAAATCAAACGAAAGTCAATGGCATTCTAACAAACCTAATTGAATCAAATGAAAGTCAACCACATTCAAACAAAGCTAATTGAATCAAATGAAAGTTAACCACATTCAAACAAAGCATATTAAATCAAGTGAAAATCAAACACATTCAAACAAAGCTTTTTGAATCAAAGAAAGTCAAATGATTTCAAAAAAGCTAATTGAATCAAGTGAAAGTCAAACAAATTCAAACATAGCTTTTTGAATCAAATGATTGTCAAATGCATTCAACGATACTAATTGAATCATATGAAAGTCAAACACATTCAAACAAATCTTTTTGAATCAAATGAAAGTCAAATGCATTCAACAGATCAAATTGAATCAATTAAAAGTCAACCACATTCAAACAAAGCTAATTAAATCCAATGGAAGGCAAACACATTCAAACAAAGCTATTTGAATCAAATGAAAGTCAAACACATTCAAACAATGCTATCTGAATCAAATGAAAGTCAAATGCATTCAAAAAAGATAATTAAATCAAACGAAAGTCAAACACATTCAGACAAAGCTAATTGCATCAAATGAAAGTAAAAAACATTCAAACAAAGCTAATTAAATCATATGAAAGTCAAATGCTTTGAAAAAAAGCTAATTGAATCAAGTAAAAGTCCAAAGAATTCAAACAAAGCTTTTTGAATCAAATGATTGTCAAATGCATTCAACGAGGCTAATTGAATCATATGACAGTCAAACAAAACTTTTTGAATAAAATGAAAGTCAAATGCATTCAACAAAGCAAATTGACTCAATTGAAAGTTAACCACATTCAAGCAAAGCTAATTGAATCAAATGAAAGTCAAACACATTTAAACAAAGCTATTTGAACCAAATGAAAGTCAAACACATTCAAGAAATGCTATTTGAATCAGATGAAAGTCAAACGCATTCAAAAAAGGTATTTAAATCAAGTGAAAGTCAAAATCATTCAAACAAAGCTATTTGAATCAAATTAAAGTCAAACACATTCAAACAAAGCTTTTTGAATTAAATGAAAGTCAAATGCATTAAACAAAGCTAATTGATTCAAATGAAAGTCAATCACATTCAAACAAAGCTAATTTAATCAAATAAAAATCAAACACATTCAAACAAAGCTTTTTCAATCAAATGAAATTCAAATGCATTCAAAATAGCGATTTGAATCAAGTGAAAGTCAAACAAAGCTTTTTGAATCAAATGATTGTCAAATCCTTTCAACGATGCTAATTGAATCATATGAAAGTCAAGCACATTCAAACAAATCTTTTTGAATCAACTGAAAGTCAAATGCAATTAAAAAAAAGTAATTAAATCAAGTGAAAGTCAAACACATTTAAACAAAGCTTTTTAAATCAAATGAAAGTTAAATCCATTCAAAAAAGCTAATTGAATCAAGTGAAAGTCTAGGTAATTCAAACAAAGCTTTTTGAATCAAATGACTGTCAAATGCGTTCAACGATGCTAATTGAATCAAATGAGAGTCAAACACATTCAAACAAAGCTTTTTGAATCAAATGAAAGTCATATGCATTCAACAAAGCTAATTGAATGAAATGAAAGTCAATGGCATTCTAACAAACCTAATTAAATCAAACGAAAGTCAATGGCATTCTAACAAACCTAATTGAATCAAATGAAAGTCAACCACATTCAAACAAAGCTAATTGAATCAAATGAAAGTTAACCACATTCAAACAAAGCATATTAAATCAAGTGAAAATCAAACACATTCAAACAAAGCTTTTTGAATCCAAAAGAAAGTCAAATGAGTTCAAAAAAGCTAATTGAATCAAGTGAAAGTCAAACAAATTCAAACATAGCTTTTTGAATCAAATGATTGTCAAATGCATTCAACGATACTAATTGAATCATATGAAAGTCAAACACATTCAAACAAATCTTTTTGAATCAAATGAAAGTCAAATGCATTCAACAGATCAAATTGAATCAATTAAAAGTCAACCACATTCAAACAAAGCTAATTAAATCCAATGGAAGGCAAACACATTCAAACAAAGCTATTTGAATCAAATGAAAGTCAAACACATTCAAACAATGCTATCTGAATCAAATGAAAGTCAAATGCATTCAAAAAAGATAATTAAATCAAACGAAAGTCAAACACATTCAGACAAAGCTAATTGCATCAAATGAAAGTTAAAAAACATTCAAACAAAGCTAATTAAATCATATGAAAGTCAAATGCTTTGAAAAAAGCTAATTGAATCAAGTAAAAGTCCAAAGAATTCAAACAAAGCTTTTTGAATCAAATGATTGTCAAATGCATTCAACGAGGCTAATTGAATCATATGACAGTCAAACAAAACTTTTTGAATCAAATGAAAGTCAAATGCATTCAACAAAGCAAATTGACTCAATTGAAAGTTAACCACATTCAAGCAAAGCTAATTGAATCAAATGAAAGTCAAACACATTTAAACAAAGCTATTTGAACCAAATGAAAGTCAAACACATTCAAGAAATGCTATTTGAATCAGATGAAAGTCAAACGCATTCAAAAAAGGTATTTAAATCAAGTGAAAGTCAAAATCATTCAAACAAAGCTATTTGAATCGAATTAAAGTCAAACACATTCAAACAAAGCTTTTTGAATTAAATGAAAGTCAAATGCATTAAACAAAGCTAATTGATTCAAATGAAAGTCAATCACATTCAAACAAAGCTAATTTAATCAAATAAAAATCAAACACATTCAAACAAAGCTTTTTCAATCAAATGAAATTCAAATGCATTCAAAATAGCGATTTGAATCAAGTGAAAGTCAAACAAAGCTTTTTGAATCAAATGATTGTCAAATCCTTTCAACGATGCTAATTGAATCATATGAAAGTCAAGCACATTCAAACAAATCTTTTTGAATCAACTGAAAGTCAAATGCAATTAAAAAAAAGTAATTAAATCAAGTGAAAGTCAAACACATTTAAACAAAGCTTTTTAAATCAAATGAAAGTTAAATCCATTCAAAAAAGCTAATTGAATCAAGTGAAAGTCTAGGTAATTCAAACAAAGCTTTTTGAATCAAATGACTGTCAAATGCGTTCAACGATGCTAATTGAATCAAATGAGAGTCAAACACATTCAAACAAAGCTTTTTGAATCAAATGAAAGTCATATGCATTCAACAAAGCTAATTGAATGAAATGAAAGTCAATGGCATTCTAACAAACCTAATTAAATCAAACGAAAGTCAATGGCATTCTAACAAACCTAATTGAATCAAATGAAAGTCAACCACATTCAAACAAAGCTAATTGAATCAAATGAAAGTTAACCACATTCAAACAAAGCATATTAAATCAAGTGAAAATCAAACACATTCAAACAAAGCTTTTTGAATCAAAAGAAAGTCAAATGATTTTAAAAAAGCTAATTGAATCAAGTGAAAGTCAAACAAATTCAAACATAGCTTTTTAAATCAAATGATTGTCAAATGCATTCAACGATACTAATTGAATCATATGAAAGTCAAACACATTCAAACAAATCTTTTTGAATCAAATGAAAGTCAAATGCATTCAACAGATCAAATTGAATCAATTAAAAGTCAACCACATTCAAACAAAGCTAATTAAATCCAATGGAAGGCAAACACATTCAAACAAAGCTATTTGAATCAAATGAAAGTCAAACACATTCAAACAATGCTATCTGAATCAAATGAAAGTCAAATGCATTCAAAAAAGATAATTAAATCAAACGAAAGTCAAACACATTCAGACAAAGCTAATTGCATCAAATGAAAGTCAAAAACATTCAAACAAAGCTAATTAAATCATATGAAAGTCAAATGCTTTGAAAAAAGCTAATTGAATCAATTCAAAGTCCAAAGAATTCAAACAAAGCTTTTTGAATCAAATGATTGTCAAATGCATTCAACGAGGCTAATTGAATCATATGACAGTCAAACAAAACTTTTTGAATAAAATGATTGTCAAA
This sequence comes from Chenopodium quinoa, assembly GCF_001683475.1. Taxonomy (NCBI): domain Eukaryota; kingdom Viridiplantae; phylum Streptophyta; class Magnoliopsida; order Caryophyllales; family Amaranthaceae; genus Chenopodium; species Chenopodium quinoa. Next base: position 17,285 of record NW_018743861.1, on the reverse strand, counting down.
TCCGTTCAACGATGCAATTGAATCATATGAAAGTCAAGCACATTCAATCAAATCTTTTTGAATTAACTGAAAGTCAAATGCAATTAAAAAAAGTAATTAAATCAAGTGAAAGTCAAACACATTTAAAAAAGCTTTTTAAATCAAATGAAAGTTAAATCCATTCAAAAAAGCTAATTGAATCAAGTGAAAGTCTAGGTAATTTAAACAAAGCTTTTTGAATCAAATGACTGTCAAATGCGTTCAACGATGCTAATTGAATCAAATGAGAGTCAAACACATTCAAATAAAGCTTTTTGAATCAAATGAAAGTCATATGCATTCAACAAAGCTAATTGAATGAAATGAAAGTCAATGGCATTCTAACAAACCTAATTAAATCAAACGAAAGTCAATGGCATTCTAACAAACCTAATTGAATCAAATGAAAGTCAACCACATTCAAACAAAGCTAATTGAATCAAATGAAAGTTAACCACATTCAAACAAAGCATATTAAATCAAGTGAAACTCAAACACATTCAAACAAAGCTTTTTGAATCAAAAGAAAGTCAAATGATTTTAAAAAAGCTAATTGAATCAAGTGAAAGTCAAACAAATTCAAACATAGCTTTTTAAATCAAATGATTGTCAAATGCATTCAACGATACTAATTGAATCATATGAAAGTCAAACACATTCAAACAAATCTTTTTGAATCAAATGAAAGTCAAATGCATTCAACAGATCAAATTGAATCAATTAAAAGTCAACCACATTCAAACAAAGCTAATTAAATCCAATGGAAGGCAAACACATTCAAACAAAGCTATTTGAATCAAATGAAAGTCAAACACATTCAAACAATGCTATCTGAATCAAATGAAAGTCAAATGCATTCAAAAAAGATAATTAAATCAAACGAAAGTCAAACACATTCAGACAAAGCTAATTGCATCAAATGAAAGTCAAAAACATTCAAACAAAGCTAATTAAATCATATGAAAGTCAAATGCTTTGAAAAAAGCTAATTGAATCAAGTAAAAGTCCAAAGAATTCAAACAAAGCTTTTTGAATCAAATGATGTCAAATGCATTCAACGAGGCTAATTGAATCATATGACAGTCAAACAAAACTTTTTGAATCAAATGAAAGTCAAATGCATTCAACAAAGCAAATTGACTCAATTGAAAGTTAACCACATTCAAGCAAAGCTAATTGAATCAAATGAAAGTCAAACACATTTAAACAAAGCTATTTGAACCAAATGAAAGTCAAACACATTCAAGAAATGCTATTTGAATCAGATGAAAGTCAAACGCATTCAAAAAAGGTATTTAAATCAAGTGAAAGTCAAAATCATTCAAACAAAGCTATTTGAATCAAATTAAAGTCAAACACATTCAAACAAAGCTTTTTGAATTAAATGAAAGTCAAATGCATTAAACAAAGCTAATTGATTCAAATGAAAGTCAATCACATTTAAACAAAGCTAATTTAATCAAATAAAAATCAAACACATTCAAACAAAGCTTTTTCAATCAAATGAAATTCAAATGCATTCAAAATAGCGATTTGAATCAAGTGAAAGTCAAACAAAGCTTTTTGAATCAAATGATTGTCAAATCCTTTCAACGATGCTAATTGAATCATATGAAAGTCAAGCACATTCAAACAAATCTTTTTGAATCAACTGAAAGTCAAATGCAATTAAAAAAAAGTAATTAAATCAAGTGAAAGTCAAACACATTTAAACAAAGCTTTTTAAATCAAATGAAAGTTAAATCCATTCAAAAAAGCTAATTGAATCAAGTGAAAGTCTAGGTAATTCAAACAAAGCTTTTTGAATCAAATGACTGTCAAATGCGTTCAACGATGCTAATTGAATCAAATGAGAGTCAAACACATTCAAACAAAGCTTTTTGAATCAAATGAAAGTCATATGCATTCAACAAAGCTAATTGAATGAAATGAAAGTCAATGGCATTCTAACAAACCTAATTAAATCAAACGAAAGTCAATGGCATTCTAACAAACCTAATTGAATCAAATGAAAGTCAACCACATTCAAACAAAGCTAATTGAATCAAATGAAAGTTAACCACATTCAAACAAAGCATATTAAATCAAGTGAAAATCAAACACATTCAAACAAAGCTTTTTGAATCAAAAGAAAGTCAAATGATTTCAAAAAAGCTAATTGAATCAAGTGAAAGTCAAACAAATTCAAACATAGCTTTTTGAATCAAATGATTGTCAAATGCATTCAACGATACTAATTGAATCATATGAAAGTCAAACACATTCAAACAAATCTTTTTGAATCAAATGAAAGTCAAATGCATTCAACAGATCAAATTGAATCAATTAAAAGTCAACCACATTCAAACAAAGCTAATTAAATCCAATGGAAGGCAAACACATTCAAACAAAGCTATTAGAATCAAATGAAAGTCAAACACATTCAAACAATGCTATCTGAATCAAATGAAAGTCAAATGCATTCAAAAAAGATAATTAAATCAAACGAAAGTCAAACACATTCAGACAAAGCTAATTGCATCAAATGAAAGTAAAAAACATTCAAACAAAGCTAATTAAATCATATGAAAGTCAAATGCTTTGAAAAAAGCTAATTGAATCAAGTAAAAGTCCAAAGAATTCAAACAAAGCTTTTTGAATCAAATGATTGTCAAATGCATTCAACGAGGCTAATTGAATCATATGACAGTCAAACAAAACTTTTTGAATAAAATGAAAGTCAAATGCATTCAACAAAGCAAATTGACTCAATTGAAAGTTAACCACATTCAAGCAAAGCTAATTGAATCAAATGAAAGTCAAACACATTTAAACAAAGCTATTTGAACCAAATGAAAGTCAAACACATTCAAGAAATGTTATTTGAATCAGATGAAAGTCAAACGCATTCAAAAAAGGTATTTAAATCAAGTGAAAGTCAAAATCATTCAAACAAAGCTATTTGAATCAAATTAAAGTCAAACACATTCAAACAAAGCTTTTTGAATTAAATGAAAGTCAAATGCATTAAACAAAGCTAATTGATTCAAATGAAAGTCAATCACATTCAAACAAAGCTAATTTAATCAAATAAAAATCAAACACATTCAAACAAAGCTTTTTCAATCAAATGAAATTCAAATGCATTCAAAATAGCGATTTGAATCAAGTGAAAGTCAAACAAAGCTTTTTGAATCAAATGATTGTCAAATCCTTTCAACGATGCTAATTGAATCATATGAAAGTCAAGCACATTCAAACAAATCTTTTTGAATCAACTGAAAGTCAAATGCAATTAAAAAAATTAATTAAATCAAGTGAAAGTCAAACACATTTAAACAAAGCTTTTTAAATCAAATGAAAGTTAAATCCATTCAAAAAAGCTAATTGAATCAAGTGAAAGTCTAGGTAATTCAAACAAAGCTTTTTGAATCAAATGATTGTCAAATGCGTTCAACGATGCTAATTGAATCAAATGAGAGTCAAACACATTCAAACAAAGCTTTTTGAATCAAATGAAAGTCATATGCATTCAACAAAGCTAATTGAATGAAATGAAAGTCAATGGCATTCTAACAAACCTAATTAAATCAAACGAAAGTCAATGGCATTCTAACAAACCTAATTGAATCAAATGAAAGTCAACCACATTCAAACAAAGCTAATTGAATCAAATGAAAGTTAACCACATTCAAACAAAGCATATTAAATCAAGTGAAAATCAAACACATTCAAACAAAGCTTTTTGAATCAAAAGAAAGTCAAATGATTTCAAAAAAGCTAATTGAATCAAGTGAAAGTCAAACAAATTCAAACATAGCTTTTTGAATCAAATGATTGTCAAATGCATTCAACGATACTAATTGAATCATATGAAAGTCAAACACATTCAAACAAATCTTTTTGAATCAAATGAAAGTCAAATGCATTCAACAGATCAAATTGAATCAATTAAAAGTCAACCACATTCAACCTTAAATCCAGTGGAAGGCAAACACATTCAAACAAAGCTATTTGAATCAAATGAAAGTCAAACACATTCAAACAATGCTATCTGAATCAAATGAAAGTCAAATGCATTCAAAAAAGATAATTAAATCAAACGAAAGTCAAACACATTCAGACAAAGCTAATTGCATCAAATGAAAGTCAAAAACATTCAAACAAAGCTAATTAAATCATATGAAAGTCAAATGCTTTGAAAAAAGCTAGTTGAATCAAGTAAAAGTCCAAAGAATTCAAACAAAGCTTTTTGAATCAAATGATTGTCAAATGCATTCAACGAGGCTAATTGAATCATATGACAGTCAAACAAAACTTTTTGAATAAAATGAAAGTCAAATGCATTCAACAAAGCAAATTGACTCAATTGAAAGTTAACCACATTCAAGCAAAGCTAATTGAATCAAATGAAAGTCAAACACATTTAAACAAAGCTATTTGAACCAAATGAAAGTCAAACACATTCAAGAAATGCTATTTGAATCAGATGAAAGTCAAACGCATTCAAAAAAGGTATTTAAATCAAGTGAAAGTCAAAATCATTCAAACAAAGCTATTTGAATCAAATTAAAGTCAAACACATTCAAACAAAGCTTTTTGAATTAAATGAAAGTCAAATGCATTAAACAAAGCTAATTGATTCAAATGAAAGTCAATCACATTCAAACAAAGCTAATTTAATCAAATAAAAATCAAACACATTCAAACAAAGCTTTTTCAATCAAATGAAATTCAAATGCATTCAAAATAGCGATTTGAATCAAGTGAAAGTCAAACAAAGCTTTTTGAATCAAATGATTGTCAAATCCGTTCAACGATGCTAATTGAATCATATGAAAGTCAAGCACATTCAAACAAATCTTTTTGAATCAACTGAAAGTCAAATGCAATTAAAAAAAGTAATTAAATCAAGTGAAAGTCAAACACATTTAAACAAAGCTTTTTAAATCAAATGAAAGTTAAATCCATTCAAAAAAGCTAATTGAATCAAGTGAAAGTCTAGGTAATTCAAACAAAGCTTTTTGAATCAAATGACTGTCAAATGCGTTCAACGATGCTAATTGAATCAAATGAGAGTCAAACACATTCAAACAAAGCTTTTTGAATCAAATGAAAGTCATATGCATTCAACAAAGCTAATTGAATGAAATGAAAGTCAATGGCATTCTAACAAACCTAATTAAATCAAACGAAAGTCAATGGCATTCTAACAAACCTAATTGAATCAAATGAAAGTCAACCACATTCAAACAAAGCTAATTGAATCAAATGAAAGTTAACCACATTCAAACAAAGCATATTAAATCAAGTGAAAATCAAACACATTCAAACAAAGCTTTTTGAATCAAAAGAAAGTCAAATGATTTCAAAAAAGCTAATTGAATCAAGTGAAAGTCAAACAAATTCAAACATAGCTTTTTGAATCAAATGATTGTCAAATGCATTCAACGATACTAATTGAATCATATGAAAGTCAAACACATTCAAACAAATCTTTTTGAATCAAATGAAAGTCAAATGCATTCAACAGATCAAATTGAATCAATTAAAAGTCAACCACATTCAAACAAAGCTAATTAAATCCAATGGAAGGCAAACACATTCAAACAAAGCTATTTGAATCAAATGAAAGTCAAACACATTCAAACAATGCTATCTGAATCAAATGAAAGTCAAATGCATTCAAAAAAGATAATTAAATCAAACGAAAGTCAAACACATTCAGACAAAGCTAATTGCATCAAATGAAAGTCAAAAAACATTCAAACAAAGCTAATTAAATCATATGAAAGTCAAATGCTTTGAAAAAAGCTAATTGAATCAAGTAAAAGTCCAAAGAATTCAAACAAAGCTTTTTGAATCAAATGATTGTCAAATGCATTCAACGAGGCTAATTGAATCATATGACAGTCAAACAAAACTTTTTGAATCAAATGAAAGTCAAATGCATTCAACAAAGCAAATTGACTCAATTGAAAGTTAACCACATTCAAGCAAAGCTAATTGAATCAAATGAAAGTCAAACACATTTAAACAAAGCTATTTGAACCAAATGAAAGTCAAACACATTCAAGAAATGCTATTTGAATCAGATGAAAGTCAAACGCATTCAAAAAAGGTATTTAAATCAAGTGAAAGTCAAAATCATTCAAACAAAGCTATTTGAATCAAATTAAAGTCAAACACATTCAAACAAAGCTTTTTGAATTAAATGAAAGTCAAATGCATTAAACAAAGCTAATTGATTCAAATGAAAGTCAATCACATTCAAACAAAGCTAATTTAATCAAATAAAAATCAAACACATTCAAACAAAGCTTTTTCAATCAAATGAAATTCAAATGCATTCAAAATAGCGATTTGAATCAAGTGAAAGTCAAACAAAGCTTTTTGAATCAAATGATTGTCAAATCCGTTCAACGATGCTAATTGAATCATATGAAAGTCAAGCACATTCAAACAAATCTTTTTGAATCAACTGAAAGTCAAATGCAATTAAAAAAAAGTAATTAAATCAAGTGAAAGTCAAACACATTTAAACAAAGCTTTTTAAATCAAATGAAAGTTAAATCCATTCAAAAAAGCTAATTGAATCAAGTGAAAGTCTAGGTAATTCAAACAAAGCTTTTTGAATCAAATGACTGTCAAATGCGTTCAACGATGCTAATTGAATCAAATGAGAGTCAAACACATTCAAACAAAGCTTTTTGAATCAAATGAAAGTCATATGCATTCAACAAAGCTAATTGAATCAAATGAAAGTCAATGGCATTCTAACAAACCTAATTAAATCAAACGAAAGTCAATGGCATTCTAACAAACCTAATTGAATCAAATGAAAGTCAACCACATTCAAACAAAGCTAATTGAATCAAATGAAAGTTAACCACATTCAAACAAAGCATATTAAATCAAGTGAAAATCAAACACATTCAAACAAAGCTTTTTGAATCAAAAGAAAGTCAAATGATTTCAAAAAAGCTAATTGAATCAAGTGAAAGTCAAACAAATTCAAACATAGCTTTTTGAATCAAATGATTGTCAAATGCATTCAACGATACTAATTGAATCATATGAAAGTCAAACACATTCAAACAAATCTTTTTGAATCAAATGAAAGTCAAATGCATTCAACAGATCAAATTGAATCAATTAAAAGTCAACCACATTCAAACAAAGCTAATTAAATCCAATGGAAGGCAAACACATTCAAACAAAGCTATTTGAATCAAATGAAAGTCAAACACATTCAAACAATGCTATCTGAATCAAATGAAAGTCAAATGCATTCAAAAAAGATAATTAAATCAAACGAAAGTCAAACACATTCAGACAAAGCTAATTGCATCAAATGAAAGTAAAAAACATTCAAACAAAGCTAATTAAATCATATGAAAGTCAAATGCTTTGAAAAAAGCTAATTGAATCAAGTAAAAGTCCAAAGAATTCAAACAAAGCTTTTTGAATCAAATGATTGTCAAATGCATTCAACGAGGCTAATTGAATCATATGACAGTCAAACAAAACTTTTTGAATCAAATGAAAGTCAAATGCATTCAACAAAGCAAATTGACTCAATTGAAAGTTAACCACATTCAAGCAAAGCTAATTGAATCAAATGAAAGTCAAACACATTTAAACAAAGCTATTTGAACCAAATGAAAGTCAAACACATTCAAGAAATGCTATTTGAATCAGATGAAAGTCAAACGCATTCAAAAAAGGTATTTAAATCAAGTGAAAGTCAAAATCATTCAAACAAAGCTATTTGAATCAAATTAAAGTCAAACACATTCAAACAAAGCTTTTTGAATTAAATGAAAGTCAAATGCATTAAACAAAGCTAATTGAATCAAATGAAAGTCAATCACATTCAAACAAAGCTAATTTAATCAAATAAAAATCAAACACATTCAAACAAAGCTTTTTCAATCAAATGAAATTCAAATACATTCAAAATAGCGATTTGAATCAAGTGAAAGTCAAACAAAGCTTTTTGAATCAAATGATTGTCAAATCCATTCAACGATTCTAATTGAATCATATGAAAGTCAAGCACATTCAAACAAATGTTTTTGAATCAACTGAAAGTCAAATGCAATTAAAAAAAAGTAATTAAATCAAGTGAAAGTCAAACACATTTAAACAAAGCTTTTTAAATCAAATGAAAGTTAAATCCATTCAAAAAAGCTAATTGAATCAAGTGAAAGTCTAGGTAATTCAAACAAAGCTTTTTGAATCAAATGACTGTCAAATGCGTTCAACGATTCTAATTGAATCAAATGAGAGTCAAACACATTCAAACAAAGCTTTTTGAATCAAATGAAAGTCATATGCATTCAACAAAGCTAATTGAATCAAATGAAAGTCAATGGCATTCTAACAAACCTAATTAAATCAAACGAAAGTAAATGGCATTCTAACAAACCTAATTGAATCAAATGAAAGTCAACCACATTCAAACAAAGCTAATTGAATCAAATGAAAGTTAACCACATTCAAACAAAGCATATTAAATCAAGTGAAAATCAAACACATTCAAACAAAGCTTTTTGAATCAAAAGAAAGTCAAATGATTTCAAAAAAGCTAATTGAATCAAGTGAAAGTCAAACAAATTCAAACATAGCTTTTTGAATCAAATGATTGTCAAATGCATTCAACGATACTAATTGAATCATATGAAAGTCAAACACATTCAAACAAATCTTTTTGAATCAAATGAAAGTCAAATGCATTCAACAGATCAAATTGAATCAATTAAAAGTCAACCACATTCAAACAAAGCTAATTAAATCCAATGGAAGGCAAACACATTCAAACAAAGCTATTTGAATCAAATGAAAGTCAAACACATTCAAACAATGCTATCTGAATCAAATGAAAGTCAAATGCATTCAAAAAAGATAATTAAATCAAACGAAAGTCAAACACATTCAGACAAAGCTAATTGCATCAAATGAAAGTCAAAAACATTCAAACAAAGCTAATTAAATCATATGAAAGTCAAATGCTTTGAAAAAAGCTAATTGAATCAAGTAAAAGTCCAAAGAATTCAAACAAAGCTTTTTGAATCAAATGATTGTCAAATGCATTCAACGAGGCTAATTGAATCATATGACAGTCAAACAAAACTTTTTGAATCAAATGAAAGTCAAATGCATTCAACAAAGCAAATTGACTCAATTGAAAGTTAACCACATTCAAGCAAAGCTAATTGAATCAAATGAAAGTCAAACACATTTAAACAAAGCTATTTGAACCAAATGAAAGTCAAACACATTCAAGAAATGCTATTTGAATCAGATGAAAGTCAAACGCATTCAAAAAAGGTATTTAAATCAAGTGAAAGTCAAAATCATTCAAACAAAGCTATTTGAATCAAATTAAAGTCAAACACATTCAAACAAAGCTTTTTGAATTAAATGAAAGTCAAATGCATTAAACAAAGCTAATTGAATCAAATGAAAGGCAATCACATTCAAACAAAGCTAATTTAATCAAATAAAAATCAAACACATTCAAACAAAGCTTTTTCAATCAAATGAAATTCAAATACATTCAAAATAGCGATTTGAATCAAGTGAAAGTCAAACAAAGCTTTTTGAATCAAATGATTGTCAAATCCATTCAACGATTCTAATTGAATCATATGAAAGTCAAGCACATTCAAACAAATGTTTTTGAATCAACTGAAAGTCAAATGCAATTAAAAAAAAGTAATTAAATCAAATGAAAGTCAAACACATTTAAACAAAGCTTTTTAAATCAAATGAAAGTTAAATCCATTCAAAAAAGCTAATTGAATCAAGTGAAAGTCTAGGTAATTCAAACAAAGCTTTTTGAATCAAATGACTGTCAAATGCGTTCAACGATTCTAATTGAATCAAATGAGAGTCAAACACATTCAAACAAAGCTTTTTGAATCAAATGAAAGTCATATGCATTCAACAAAGCTAATTGAATCAAATGAAAGTCAATGGCATTCTAACAAACCTAATTAAATCAAACGAAAGTAAATGGCATTCTAACAAACCTAATTGAATCAAATGAAAGTCAACCACATTCAAACAAAGCTAATTGAATCAAATGAAAGTTAACCACATTCAAACAAAGCATATTAAATCAAGTGAAAATCAAACACATTCAAACAAAGCTTTTTGAATCAAAAGAAAGTCAAATGATTTCAAAAAAGCTAATTGAATCAAGTGAAAGTCAAACAAATTCAAACATAGCTTTTTGAATCAAATGATTGTCAAATGCATTCAACGATATTAATTGAATCATATGAAAGTCAAACACTTTCAAACAAATCTTTTTGAATCAAATGAAAGTCAAATGCATTCAACAGATCAAATTGAATCAATTAAAAGTCAACCACATTCAAACAAAGCTAATTAAATCCAATGGAAGGCAAACATATTCAAACAAAGCTATTTGAATTAAATGAAAGTCAAACACATTCAAACAATGCTATCTGAATCAAATGAAAGTCAAATGCATTCAAAAAAGATAATTAAATCAAACGAAAGTCAAACACATTCAGACAAAGCTAATTGCATCAAATGAAAGTCAAAAACATTCAAACATAGTTAATTAAATCATATGAAAGTCAAATGCTTTGAAAAAAGCTAATTGAATCAAGTAAAAGTCCAAAGAATTCAAACAAAGCTTTTTGAATCAAATGATTGTCAAATGCATTCAACGAGGCTAATTGATTCATATGACAGTCAAACAAAACTTTTTGAATCAAATGAAAGTCAAATGCATTCAACAAAGAAAATTGACTCAACTGAAAGTTAACCACATTCAAGCAAAGCTAATTGAATCAAATGAAAGTCAAACACATTTAAACAAAGCTATTTGAACCAAATGAAAGTCAAACACATTCAAGAAATGCTATTTGAATCAGATGAAAGTCAAACGCATTCAAAAAAGGTATTTAAATCAAGTGAAAGTCAAAATCATTCAAACAAAGCTATTTGAATCAAATTAAAGTCAAACACATTCAAACAAAGCTTTTTGAATTAAATGAAAGTCAAATGCATTAAACAAAGCTAATTATTCAAATGAAAGTCAATCACATTCAAACAAAGCTAATTTAATCAAATAAAAATCAAACACATTCAAACAAAGCTTTTTCAATCAAATGAAATTCAAATGCATTCAAAATAGCGATTTGAATCAAGTGAAAGTCAAACAAAGCTTTTTGAATCAAATGATTGTCAAATCCGATTCAACGATGCTAATTGAATCATATGAAAGTCAAGCACATTCAAACAAATGTTTTTGAATCAACTGAAAGTCAAATGCAATTAAAAAAAAGTAATTAAATCAAGTGAAAGTCAAACTTATTTAAACAAAGCTTTTTAAATCAAATGAAAGTTAAATCCATTCAAAAAAGCTAATTGAATCAAGTGAAAGTCTAGGTAATTCAAACAAAGCTTTTTGAATCAAATGACTGTCAAATGCGTTCAACGATGCTAATTGAATCAAATGAGAGTCAAACACATTCAAACAAAGCTTTTTGAATCAAATGAAAGTCATATGCATTCAACAAAGCTAATTGAATCAAATGAAAGTCAATGGCATTCAAACAAAGCAAATTGAATCAAACGAAAGTCAATGGCATTCTAACAAACCTAATTGAATCAAATGAAAGTCAACCACATTCAAACAAAGCTAATTGAATCAAATGAAGTTAACCACATTCAAACAAAGCTAATTTAAATCAAGTAAAATTCAAACACATTCAAACAAAGCTTTTTGAATTTAAAGAAAGTCAAATGAGTTCAAAAAAGCTAATTGAATCAAGTGAAAGTCAAACAAATTCAATTATAGCTTTTTGAATCAAATGATTGTCAAATGCATTCAACGATACTAATTGAATCATACGAAAGTCAAACACATTCAAACAAATCTTTTTGAATCAAATGAAAGTCAAATGCATTCAACATATCAAATTGAATCCGGCCAGACGACTGTGTCTTCTAGATCCGCACAAACACTAGAAAGTCGGGGCCCATGGTGTGGTTTGCAATAAAGCTCTCCACTTTCTCTTACATGGATGTTATCCGGCCCGAGGTACCGTGCAGTAGTAAGGGGTATTTTCTCTCGGTAAGAGGCGGATGGCTCCGCCCAATTGTCCCCCTTCTCAACTGCGTGAGAAAGTCTCGCCTCTTGCAGGCGGCTGTTTTTCTCTTCTGTGTCCAAAGAAGCATGGCCAGAAGAGCTTGACTCGGAATCGTTAAATGGGAAGGGGTCACTATGACTCCTCCCACAGAATTGCCGGCTTTCAGGCCGCCTTGTTTCACTTTCACATCTGGGGCCTAGTTAGATGTTTCACTAAGCGCACCCTGTGGAGGAGCCGTCTGAATTTGATATCCTAGCAGTCTTTTTCGTTCTGGCCATCCTGCTCTGCATAGACACAGATACAATCGGACTTTGTATAAAGGGCAAAGATGGGTCCGAAAAGGGCAGGCGGCACTCCTAGTCCTAGATTCAGCCGTCCCCGGTGACCGGCTGATCACTAACCTAGGTCGTGTCGTGTGCTTCCGTGATGCCATTTCAAAAAATAAAAAGAAAATTAAGAGTAAGAGAACCGACAGTGCTGAAAATCCTGTGCAGTCGGCTTGTCAGAACAGGCGGTAGGCAGAAAAGGTCCAAAATGTCAGATCAAGTTCAGGGGTCCGAATGTTCTCAAAAAGTTCTCAAGTGTGAAAATGACTCAAGACAACTCTCCCTTATATAGGCGAAGTGAGAAGGCGAAGGGTCACTTTCAGAATTCAAAATTTGGGCGGAAAATCTCTCGTCCTTTCGCCGACTGACACCTGTAGAAGGTCGTCGCCTGTTACAGTGCGACACATGTCACAGGTAACACGTGACCAGTCACGTGCCACCTGTGAGGGCAAATGATTAGGGGATTTTCCTCCCACCAATCGGAATGCGCCACGTGGCACGCGCTTATTCGTCCACCTTGGACCTATTATGTCATGACATGTGGCATACTCCATGCCTAATGGAGAAACCGGCCACCCAGGCCCAACTTCCGAGGGAAGCCCAATCAGCCCTAGGTTAACCTAAACCTAGGATGGGCACGTTTCCCAAGGTTATAAATACCTCCCTTAATCCTCATTAAGGGGATTACGAAAAAAACACATTAATTACACACAGTAATAACTGGCTGATCTCGCTAACAAAGCAGATTACCTACATTAAACACTCTCACCTAGAGAGACCCAATAACTTTAAATTCTGCATTAATTACTCCTTAATCAAGTACTAACTTGACCGTTGGAGCGGAGCTCCCAGGAGTCTCCGTTATTTTGCAGGTACAGGCGTCCGGTTCCAGTCTCGGAATTGTAACTCTCCCGCAGGACATCAGAAAACCCCGAAACATTTGGCGCCGTCTGTGGGGAGAGTACTTCTGAGATGGCATCCAAGTTTGTACCGACTCCTGAAGAGAGGCGTCCCCTAGACGACCCTCTAGTTCAGTCGGACCATGATACCGAGAGTGAATTTGAAGTTGAAGCTCACACAGCTTCAGACGGGACCCTAAGGGCCCGACGTACCCGTCATACCGAAAGGAGGAAACGGGAACATCTTCAAAGTGGAAGTGAGCCAGCAGGCGCACCGCCTGTTCGGCAACAGCCGACTGATGGGTCTGCTCCCATCACAAGAAACGAACTCATGACCTTCATGAGGACATTCAAGGGAGAGATTCAAGAGTTGATCAACAAGAAGCCGCCTGCTCCAGTCAAGGAGCAGTCGGCTAAGAAACCTTCCACTTCACTGAAGACGAAGCCAGTTCAAGGGCGAGAGGCGACTCCTCATCCTAAATCTAGGAAGCGGGAGCCACCTGCCTTGATTTCACTAAATTCCGTTTTCCTACAGGAAATAGGAAACTTGTTTCGTCATATTCAGGCGGACGGGTCGAAGCAAACATTCACAGACGCTCGGCTACTGCTAGAGCAGAAGAAGAGTGACCGATTGTCAGAGTCGGCCTGTACTTCAAACTTTCAAGACAGTCTGCGAAATGCCTCGATGAGGCATACTCAGTCGTATCATGAGAGTCAGTCAGGCGGCACCTCCTGTCAGTCCGGCTTTCATAGCGACCAGGCGGTACCAAACTTACCATTTGTACCGCAACAACAATATTTTTTGCAGCCACCTCCGTTTAGTGGACCTGCAGCAAAAAACGTCCAACCTATGGACTGGCAGCTACGGTTGCTTAGACTTGGTGAACAGCCGTCGGCCTTCTCCAAGGAAATACTGAAGCCGCTCAGCCGGCCAAAGTGAAAAATGTATTAGTAGGCGCCTATGACAGCACTACTAACCAGAAGACCATCTTATGGCCTTCACCAACCTGATGTACCTTCAAGGGTTGGATGATCCCACTTGGTGCAAGTGTTTCCAGCGACTCTCAAAGGAATCGCACAACAATGGTTCGGCAACCTGCCGACTGGTTGTGTAAATAGCTTCAGGACGCTTGCTTACTTATTCACCTCCAACTTCGCCATGAACATCCCTGCGAAGAAAACGACCCTTGATTTAGGAACAATTCAGCAGGGCGAGAAGGAGGGCTTCGTTCTTACATCAGGCGGTTTAACCTGATGAGAATACAGATTCAAGGTTACCGGATGAGGTAGCCTATATCTTGACTTTTTTCAGAAGTCTCAAAGACGGGTCTACCTTCAAATTTGATTTGGTTCGAAAGAGGGTGCGACTCTTCAAGAGGCTTTGATTGAAGCAGAAGCCTATATACAGGCGACAAAGAGAAAAAACAAAAAGGTTCGACAAAAGAGAAGGACGACAGAAACAGTCGTCAAACAAAGATGAGAAGAGAAAAGAGGTCTGGGTGGCTGATTCCTCTAAACAGCCGCCAAGAAAAAGAAAAAAGAATTCAAACCATACTCCCCAAAGTATGTGTTTAACAAGGATAACCAGTTTATCCTAAAAGAAATCAAGGGACGGATCTCAATTGAGAAGCCGGTCCCATGAAGGGTTCTGCAAACAACCGGAAACCAAGATAAATTATGTGCTTATCATGATGATTTTGGTCATCACACCAATGACTGCATCAGTCTCATGCGGTATCTGACGCCTGGCTGAGCAAGGTGATCTTGACACTTATGTCAAGAAATCTACGGGGAACACTTCCTCAAAAAAGCAGTCGGCCAAAAAGAATCAACAGGCCGACAGCTCCGATACAGATGATGCAGTCGTCTACACCATTGCAGGCGGCTTCTCAGGAGGCGGCCCCACTATTAGGGGCAACAAAGACAATATCAGGCGGTTAGATGTAAATTCCGTTCACCAAGAACGGCCGTCCAAATATTCAT
This sequence comes from Chenopodium quinoa, assembly GCF_001683475.1. NCBI lineage: Eukaryota > Viridiplantae > Streptophyta > Magnoliopsida > Caryophyllales > Amaranthaceae > Chenopodium > Chenopodium quinoa. The sequence continues at coordinate 1,946 of NW_018743861.1, read as the reverse complement.
TTCCTGAGATGTCATCACTGAAGAAGATATAGGAGGGGTAAGAGGGCGCATGACGACCCTATCGTTATTGAATGTAAAGTGGCCAACCAGAGAGTTGGCCGAATCCTCATAGATACCGGAAGCTCCTTAGATCTCATCAGTAGCAAATGTTTGTCGAAACTAAAATATCAGACTGATTGCATACAATCGGCCTCCCACCCTTTAGTAGGGTTTGGAGGAGGATCGTCCACCCAGTGGGACGAGTGATTTACCCATCCGCCTGGGCGAAAAAGGGGAAGGACGACACATGGTAGTCCGGTTCTGGTAGTAGAAGAACTCTCGGCCTACAACATGATTCTGGGTCGACCAACCCTGAATAATTCCAAGGCTGTTATAATCCCATCTCTTATGTTGCTCAAGTTGAGAGGGATAATGGAACAGTCGGCTCCCTAAGGGAGATCAGAGGAATGGGCCGAGAGTGCTATCTCTCGGATGTCAAGCCCACTGTTATGGCCACTGGGTCAAGCGGTGAAAAAACAGACCTTGACAATGTCAAGGAGAGTGCGCCTGTTCAAGAAGCAGGCGTCAAGAAAAGAAAGCATCCCAGAAAGGGCGCAAGAAAAGAAAGAAAATAGCAATCATTGGAGAGGAGCCCGATGAGTTCCGCCTCAGCCGGCTGGTGAGCATACGGACCTGATCTTAGACGACTCACGTCCTGACCGAACAGTCAAAGTTGGACGACTGCTCTGAGAGACCTTGGTGACGATTTTCACAAACTATTGAAAGAATACAAGGACATCTTTGCATTCGAAGTCCATGAAATGCCAAGCATTAGTCCTGATCTGGCGGTACATAAACTGGCCGTGGATCCGAAAAATGAAGCCGGTACGACAAAAGAAGCGAACCATGGCGAAGAAAGAAGTCAGGCGGCAGCCGCCGAAGTTAAAAAATTACTTGATGCAGGGTTCATTCGGCAATGTTACTTCCCAGACTGGGTTGCAAATGAGGTGCTTGTTAAAAGCCGAATGGCACCTGGCAAATGTGTGTAGACTACACACACTTAAACAAGGCGTGCCCCAAAGACAGTTACCCTCTGCCTAAAATTGATAACCTGGTCGACTCAACAGCCGGCCATGCTTTGATGAGCTTTATGGACGCCTATTCTGGTTTCCATCAAATTCCTTTATGGAAGAAAGATCAGGAGAAGACGGCCTTCGTCACTGATCAGGGGTTATACTGTTACACGGTCATGCCGTTTGGTCTTAAAATGCCCCGGCTACCTTCCAGCGAATGATAAACACTGTGTTCTTTGATCAGATTGGGAGAAACGTCGAGGCATACATTGATGATATGATTGTCAAGACTAAAACTTCAGAAAGATCATCTGTCGGACCTCCGAGAAACTTTCGCCACACTCAGGCGGCACCATGTCATGCTCAATCCCAAGAAATGTGTCTTTGGAGTTGAGTCTGGGAAATTTCTCGGATTCCTTATCAATCAGAGAGGAATAGAGGTGAACCCTGAGAAGGTGCAGGCGGTCATTGACATGCAGTCGCCTCGTACCATCCGAGAGGTTCAGAAGTTAACAGGTTGTCTGGCGGCCTTGGGAAGATTTCTAAGCTGATCAGGCGACAAATGCCTATATTTTTCCAGGCAATTAAGAAAAAGGCAAGGTTTGAATGGGGGCCAGATGCTGAGGCCGCCTTCCAGAAATTGAAAGTTCACTTGCATTCCTTGCCGAGGCTGGTCAGCCCTTTGCCCAAAGAAGTACTCTACATGTACCTGGCCGTCTCTGATCATGCGTTAAGCGCTGTTCTCCTTGCTGAAAGAGACGGCTGTCAGCTCCCGGTTTACTTTGTCAGTCACGTACTGAAAAATGCCGAGTTGAGGTATCCCTAGTGGAGAAATTTGTCTTGCACTCTTCATGGCTGTTAAAAAATTGAAGCCCTACTTTTTGGCACATGCAG
>NW_018743860.1:0-38333 GCF_001683475.1 Chenopodium quinoa | reverse complement strand
GGTTTAACGTCGCTTGACTTATTGACTCGACACGACTCAAGGTATAAACTTGACTCGCTGTGATCGACTGACTCGAGGTTGACTCGACTCGAAGTGAAATGACACATGTGTTAGACTCAAATCAAAGTGATATAACACGACATGACTCAATGTGTACATAACTCGTGTGTGCATTGTAATGTGATCGTGCGACTCGAAAAATGCAAAAAAGCAAAAATTTTCCGTCATTTTTGTGTGGAGGGTACCGATTTTCTCTCGAAAAAGAAAGACGCGAAAAAGAATCGAAAGTATTTTGAAGGTGCATGTTGAATGAGCTTAGTCAAATGTCATTTGATACTATCTCTCAAGGTGCAAGGATTAATCCATCCTAGGCTATCTCAATGGTTGACTCAATGATGAAAATATTTGGGTAACTTAGGCACGGATGCTAAGCACTTCATACTTCGTGATGCAATGACAATTATGAGTAATTTTGACGAAGCATGTGATCGCGGGTGGAAGTAGGTCGTTGGGACTACTAAACCTAACCAAATTAAAATTTTATAATACCTAAACTTACACTAAACTAGTTAGTGGCAAGTAAAGGGTCGAACCCAAAAGGACTAAGTGTATCAATTTGTGCAAATTAGACTAGTAGGAAAGGTCGTGAGATAGAGAGAGGTTAAACTAAACACGACTAAGAACAAACAACTAAAAATAGGGAAAGTGGAATCCAATCACATCAATTTATTAAACAACATCATACAAATAGATGAAAATGACTCGATTAGGAACATCAACACATTTAACTCACTCTCGCATAATTAAGCATGTTAATTATTCTACTAAACTAATTCACTCTCGTGCAACTAGCCTAGCAAAGGTATGGAAGAATTTAGGGCTCTCAACCAACTCACTCTCGCACAATTGATTGAAAGCACAATTAAGAGCATAGAATCGATTAGCTAGAAAGATTCTAATCCATAAAAGCATAACCCATACACAATAATCAAGAAACAATTTCATACTAATCACAATCAATCATTTAATTCATTAATATAACCTTCATCCAATTCCTAGAACAAAACCTAAGCTAACATAATGAAGAAAGACATGAAAATAAGGTAAAATAAGAATAAAAAAAGATTAAACAAATAAACTAATTAATCTACTCAAATCAACAAACAAAAGCAAAAACTAAGAATCAAGCAAAAAAAAGATGAGAGAAATTTAGAAAATGCTCATTGAATAGATGAGAAGAAGTTCCACAAAGTTGCTTCTTCAACCTCTCAAAAACTCCATGGAAATCCAAGCTTTCTCTCTCTACACTACTCCTAAAACTGGAGAGAGAAAATCATAATCTAACCCTAAGAGAGAGAAAATAAAGGCTAAACTAATCTAATCTATCTAAAAAAAATGTTGATTGAAAGTTTTTAGAAAATAACCCCAAAGGGGGTATTTATAATACAAGTTAAATAAAACTAAAATAAAAGAAATTAGAAAGAAATAAAACTAAATAAAACAATTAAAATAATAAACTAAAAACAAAAAAAAAAAAAACTACAATAAAATAAATAAAAGAAAAGAAAATGAAAAGGAAAAGAAACCCAAAAAATTTCTCAAATTACCACCAAACCCCACGAATTATCAGACCCCCCAATTCCCCTTCTCTCGTGGCTGCTCTGAACTTTCATCACCATCACGCATCATCTTCACCCTTCATCGAAAATCATCATCACATCGCAGCCGTTCGATTTTCATTAAAAGTCACGCGCGAAGCTCGTGAAATGGTTCGGTCGAACCATGGGTTGGTGCGGCCGAACTACGGGGTTGGTTCGGTCGAACCATGGGTGTGTTCGACCACACCTCTTCAAATTACAAAACCTCAAAATTTCTGACTCGAACTTCGACCGAACTCCTTTGGTTTGCTCGAACTTGATTAATTGCTATTTGCTCTGATTTTGGGCGCTTGATTGAAGTGAATTGTTGCGATTTGTTGGCTGCTACTGTTTGCGGTGGTTTTGGCGGCTGACGGATTGCGAGTTGACTGGGATTGGTGGCGAAATGGGAGGCGTAGCAGGTGAGGTTGGTTTGTGGTGTTAGTTGGGTTGCTATTGTTGTTATTGGGGTATCTAATTGAGATGGGTTTGCTGCTGTGAGTTTTCGGTATGGGAGGTTGAAGATGGTGAGTGACGGTGGCTGTGATGCGGGCTGCGAGCAGAGGTGGTTATTGCGGTGGTGGCTATAGTGGTTGTTGCGGTGGTGGAGGATAGGTGATTGTGGGGTGAATTTGAGTGTTGAGGTGCTGCTACTGTTTTGGTGCTTGGAGTGTGTGAGGAGCAGGGGAGTTGAGTGCGCAAATGGGTGTGGAATGGTGTGGTGCAGGATTAGGAATTGGTGTGGTGCAGGTTAAGGTGACAGCAACTAGGAGGAATTTTTGTTGAACTGATTGACTCGGGTCCCGAACTTCCAATGCAAACCATTTGACTTTGAAATCCGTGCTTCAACCCGAAAACATACCTACACAACCAAAAAAAACCAAGAGAAAAAGGGACAAAAACTAAAATAATAAAATAAAACGAAGTAAAAATAAAATACGAAACTAAAATAAATAAGAAAACGAGATAAAAAGAGAAATTATTAAAAATAAAAACTAAGAACTTAAACTACAAAACATTAAAAGTAAGAAAAATAAAATAAAGCACGAAAATAAACTAAAAACTATTTAAAAATTACAAAAATACTCAAAATAAAGATAAAAAGGCGAGAATAAGCAAATAATAGAAATAAAGGATAAAAAAAAGGTTAGATTATTAGAAAAATAAGCCGGAAAACGACTCAATAAACACCCTAAAAGTGACATAAAAGTCACTTATCAGCATGCTTCAGCGTTAAAATTTCACGACAAAGGGTTCCTAAGGGAAATATATTTGGTCATGTATCTGTGCGGTGTGTGAAAGTGACACTAAAGCTAGGCCGCAAGAGCTAAGTGTGTGGAAAGATATAGTGAAAAGAGTCAAATGGTGGTGACTCTTTAGGCTAGGTAAGCTAATAATGTAGGGATCAAACCCCCAAGTCTAGATCTAAATGAAAAGGGATAAGCATAGGAAATCCCTTGATATGATCATGGTGTAAGTGTGTGAATGTGAATATGAATGCATGTTTATTACGGCCGCACCTCGATGTGAGGTTGCCTACGTATCCGTTAGGAATCAGGCCGAACGTAGCTCTAGCCGAACCTCGCACAAGTGTGTATACCTCAAAAAGGTCTTTTTAGGGGTTGTAACGTGGTTAGGCTAAAGGCTATAGAAGAAGGGGATAAAGGCTCAATACCCTAGACAAGCCCCAAGGTGTGCAACCTTGATTTTGAGTCTTTATATTTTTATGCTTGAGTTTCTACTCTTTTTATCTCTCTTATTTTGCTTTATTCATTTATTTTATTTTTGCAAGTGTGGGCAATCCCAATCGTGTGATCTATCACTCACTTGACATTCGTGTTTCTCAGGCACGGTACCAAAGTACTCGATAAGAGACGCAATCTAAGACGTGTTCATATCAAAGATATTTTCATATCAAAGACATTGGAACACTTGATCTTTTGTGCACTTTTATTATTTATTTTGCTTATTTTTGCTATTTTAATTTTTTGAATTCACTCAAGCTTTTTTTTTTATAGAATTGCATAAGTTACACACCATCCCATCCATCCAAGGTTAGGTAGATGTAGGTTGAAAAAAGAAAGGTCTATCGTTAGATGAGGCTCAAAGTGGTTTATGAAGAAAGGATTGTAAATTTGAAAGGTGAAAGGAGATATGATGTGGCTACAAGGGGTGCCTCAAATCATAGGTATACCTTGTGCTTAATTCAACATGGATTTTTTTTATACAATATAATGAAATGATCATATATAAGAAATAAATGCTCATTTTTTTTAAAAGAAAATATATAATGATCCTACAAAATAAATCTAAGGAGAATAAAAAGGTGCCTATGCTAGACTTATTGGGGAAAAAATAAAAAAGAAATAGAAAAAAGAGGTCACGAAATCTTGTCGTTGAAGCTCGCCTCTTGTCTTGTATTGTTTGCTTTATCATCACTCGCTCTTCTTGTAAACTGGAGGTATGGGAAGCTTGTTATTATCAATCAAATGTTGGATATCCTCCTTTAGCTTCCAACAGCTCTCAGTAGCATGATCCCTACCTTGATGGTACTTGCAGTGTTCGTTTAGATTCCAACTAGGCACTCTCTTCCTAGGCGGGGGATCTTGAAGAGGTCCAATAGGAGTAATGATTCCCTTAGCATGGAGTCGATCGAAAGCATCATCATAGCTAATTCCAATAGGGGTAAATTCCCTTTTTGGTTGCTTTCGATTACCCATGGCTAGGATCTCACTAAGGTCGAAAGTACCAACACTATTACTAGAGTAAGTGTTTCCGGAAGAAGAAGGATAGTCGTTCTTCTTCCCTTTACAGCCACTGTTACCATCGTTACTAATCTTGGCTTTCTTATCGCACGGAGGAACATGAAGGAGATTTGAATCAATGGAGTCTTGAACACGATCCTTGAGGGCAAGACACTTTTCGATAGTGTGACCGCAACCTCTATGTTATCGACAATAGGAATTTGGATCCCCATTGGAAAAACGTTTTTCAGATGGAGGGTCTTGACTGGACCAATGGAGTGAATATGACCTTGATCATGTAGATAGTCAAAAGCTTCATTGTATGTCATTTCTATTGGTGTGTATCCTTCAATGGTCCGTTTTGCCCGTAGCTTAGGAGCATTGAGTTCTTCATTAAACTCTTGGCGATAATTTTGTTCAATGGCCATCACCCGATTTGCTAATCCTTCTACCACATTCAAGAGCATGGCAATGACATCTTGCAGTTTTCGAACGTCCTCTTTTAGACTTGACGAGTCTTCCTTGGTATTATCTAAGAAAAGACTTTCATCCTCCTCAATCGTGGCCACTTCATCAAGAGAGGTTATATAAGTTGTCTCGATGATGGGCTCACCGACAAGTGTGATAAGGAGTGAAGGATCGAAGGATGTTTGATCCTCTGTGATGGCTAGAATCTCGGAAGTTTTATTGTCATCAATCAGATCTTGAATAGCTTCTTTGAGTTTCCAACACTCCTCCGTGTCGTGACCCTTTCCTCGGTGATATTTGCAGTGCTTATTAGGGTCCCACTTAGGTGGTCTGGCTTCTGGAACCGGATCTTTGATAGGCCCTATGGGCATGACTAGTCCTTTGTGGTGTAACTTCTCGAAAGCTGTTTCATAATTCATACCAAGTGGAGTGAACGCCCTTTTTGATCTTTGGATTCGTGGTTTAGAGGCGTTCGTGGCATGTACCTCATTAATGGGAGAGGAAGAAGAAGGATGGTCGTTCTTTTTTCCTCTCGCACTATTATCTTTCAGAAGGTCATCTTCAATGTTAATGCCTATATTAAAGACAGCCTTGAAAGTATTTAAATTATGTAGGTACTTTAAGTGCCTTGAATACTCCCCTTGGAGATTCTTGATAAACATCCCCACAGATTCTTTTTCGGTAGGAGCCTTGACCATATTAGCGGAAGTTTCCCTCCATTTATTGAAGAAAGACGTGAACCCTTTGTTTTCTTTTTGTTTTAACATTTCAAGCTGTCTGTGGTCTGTTTCGTCTTGGATGTTACATTTATATATATCTATGAAAGCGTTTGTTATCGACTCCCAAGAAGAGGTTTTTTCTTTCTCGAGAGAAAAGAACCATTGTTGACAAACGGTTTCGAGAGATAGTGGGAACAGAAAGGGGAAAACCTTCTTATCGATACCCTTAATGTTCATTATGGTTTCGAAAGCTCTTAGATGAAAGTAAGGGTTATCTGTTGCCTTGAATTTAGGGATTTCAGTGGCGTTGAACTCATGCGGAAGAAGTTCCTTGTCCAGCGAGACCCCTTGTGAACTCATGCCCTGAAATTTATAGTCACTAGATAGCTTGCTTAGACTTTCTTGCATGAGGGTCATTTGTTGTTGCTTCACGGGATCATTGATCTTGAGTGTGAGGAGCTTCAGTGTCTCAGTCACGGTAACCAGTTGGTTCCTAAGCTCATTGACTTCTTCTTGACTTGCCATTATCTTTTTAGCCTTCCTCTTTTGACGAATTGGTTTATCGAAAAGCGAAACTTGAATAAAGAGGTTGTCCTTGATTAATCGCCCTTCTCTCCTCGACCAAGTACTGTGGAAAAGGAAATTTGGGGATATTCATTGTTAATTATTTGACTCAAACTTTATTCAACGTGCAATGGATGGAGGAAGTGAAGAAAGATTGGAATAGAATGTGAAGAAAAATGATGTAGATGGAGGGATATGAAGGATTAGGGATAGAATGTACCCCCAACTCAAATGACGGAAAAAACCGACTCATGCATGAACCTTAGACATGGACATGGTGACATATACAAAGTGTGTGCTAAGACTAGTGAGTGTAGGTAACATGTTAAGACTCGTGTCATGACCATGTGGCTAGACTATGAGACTAGATTCAATTAATGTCTTAATTAGGCATTATTGACAGTAAAATTTAACCGAATAAATTAGTAAGCTGGTTAATTAGACACACAGTGATGACTCGATCAATAATCCGAACTGTCGTCAAAACGACAGGATTGACGCCTCTCTTTGTAGTGTTGCGCCAGACGACAGAACTGTCGCCAGGCGCCATACTCCAACAGTTCAGATTTTGGCGCCAATGCTGGAGCTTCAATCTGAGACTATTTTCGGTGTTATTAATCAACAAGGGTATGCCTAAAGTCGTACTAGGTCAATTCTGATTAAAATATTAGACTTTATTTATTCAAATTAATTAATTAATTAATTAATTAGAAAAATTTCTTTAAGTCATTAATTTATTTAATCTCAACACAAGTTAAACAAATGATTAAGAAAACATAGTATATGCACAACAAATAATGCACAATTAGTCAAGTAGGTACAATATGATGCAATGAGTTTGCAACCTAACCACGGCTCTAGTTTTCTAAAGTTCGGGATATGGTTTAGTCAATAGAGGGTCCATGGTTAATTGTCCTAGTTGTGAAAGATATTTCTCAAATTTCCTACGCGTAAAATCCTATGTTTTAACTCATTACGGATGGTCTTTCCAATGAGATCTTTTTTATGCATATGACAATAATGTTAATCAAAATTACGCACATGAAAATACTTAGAACATTTCGAGTCTCATCCACTTATTCTAAATCATCGCCGAAACAAATTGAGGAATTAAAATAGAAATTCTCCCCAGTGGAGTCGCCAAAAAAACCGTGGGGAATATTTCAAGGTTAATCCCCTAGCTTGAACCCCACTGTGATCATACACTAAAGTACGGTGGCGTCCAAAGGGAAAGAAGATAGAGCAAAAGAGTCGCCAACAAGTTTTAGGAACTTGTAAACCGTTCACGAGGTGAAGGTTACACCCCTTAACGATTCAAGAGATCGTCAACTCCATAAGGTCTTGAACCAAATAGGGTTCGGGGATGAAGGTACAAATCCAACCTAAAAGAGATTGAACCTGCTCTAATAATAGGCCTCTACTTTATTCTGATTGTATTCATGTGCGCTTTCTGACTAACATGCAATCAATAGAATTAACCATAAACCTGTTTATCTATGTTGGTTGAATATAATGCACAAATAAATCTATTATTGGCGATCACTTGAATTATAATCATATTAACACTAAACAGGATTATTAATTATCTTATTAAGCGCGATTACAAGTACCAATTCCCTTTAAACATGCAATAAAAAGGCGTGATCAATCAATAACAATAAATATATCAAGCAACATAATAAATAATCATAATAATTATAATCATGATAAATAATAATCAAAACAATAATCATCATAATAACAATTATAATAATAATAAAATTATAAATCATAATCAAAACAATTATAAAAATAATCATGAATCATGTTAAAGCATAATAATAGCAAGATCCTAGGCATGATACTAACAAGATTAGGGGTGAGCATAACAGGGTACCCTGTAAAAAATTCCAGGAACCGGAACCGGAACCGGAACCTGTTGCAACAGGTTCCTCAAAATGAGAACCGGAACCAGAACCTATTGAACAGGTTCCTGGAAATTGGAAACCAGAACTGAAACCTGTAGGTTCCGGTTCCGATTCAAGGTACCTTGTATTATAATAGACTCACTAACTTTTTCGCGGAATTTTAATAAAAAACTGGTTGGTCACTAATTTATAATATTTGCAACTTGCAAATAAGACAAACTAATAGTAGTTGTCTAACAAATTAAATATATATATTTTTATAATTGCAAATAAGAATTAGTGTATAATTTGAAATTAAGTGATACTTTTATCTGGTACAGGGTACCCTACAGGTTCCGGTTCCAAAAAATTGAGAACCTGAACTGGAACCTATTACAACAGGTTCTCCAGTTTGCTACCCAGAACCAGAACCTCTTATATAGGTTCTGATTCTGGAACCTGCGGTTCCTAACAGGTTCCGGTTCCGATTCAGGGTACCCTGATTTTTTGCTCACCCCTAAACAAGATTAATAACAAACCCTAGCATGTCACTAAACAATAAAAATCAAAGCTATAGCCCTAACATGATACTAACAATCATAAATATTAGGAAGACAATAAAAGGCATCATAGAAATCATAATTGACATTATATTCTTTACCCTAAACATGATATTAGGAAGCAATAAAACATCCTAACATGATCATAATAATAACAACCTAGACATGAATTCTACATCATAATAACAATGTAAACAATTAAAAGCGCTTACTTGGATGCCTCGTACCTCTTTCTAATAACAAAATACACACGTTAGTAACTTCAAGGAAAAGATAAAATTAAATAGTTAAATTAAATAATTGAAAGAGAGATTTGGCACCAAACCCTCAGAAATTAAAACCTTTCACGTCTAGGGCGAAGTCAACTTCGAATATGGCTAGGTGTTCCTAAATCTAATGAATGCGGAATTTTATATTTGTGAGAAAGCTAGTTTAGAAAAGAGAGAGAGAGTAATCAAGAGAATCTTGATGAGAGTTGGTGAATGATTGAAAAGAATGAAAGAGAATTGAAAACTGGTTGTAGGTGAATACTGGTTGTAGGTGGATCAAAACGGAGTTTTTAATACGTTATTTATAGAGAAAATCAGCCAAAAAGATAAAATTATTAAAACAAAGTTCTGGCGCACAGAAAACAGAACCAGCGCCAACGTTGGCTGTTGGCGCCAGGCGCCAAGCGTAGCGCCAGACGCTACAGCTGACGTTTGGCGCTGATCTAGAAAATTACGCATTTTATTAAAATCAGATAAAAATTTCCGTACAGGAGGATAAAATCGTATTTTTCCTCAAAAATGCTCTTTGATTTTAATCAAAACTCTGAAAAGTCAACAAAAAGTCAATTTATCAATGCTAATTGAATTAGGAATGAAAAGAACCTTCTAGAAGAATCTAGAAGACTAAAACCATTCCTAATTGCATTAGGAATGATAAATCTATATTAGGCCCTCCCATAGATCATTGGGCCGCACATAAGGCTTAAACCGGGCCCAGTTTGGTAAATTGGCCATAACTTCCTCAATATTCATCGGAATTGGGCTTATAATATATCGTTGGAAAGGTCTTGTCAAGCCCCATCCAACTACACTACTATTGGACCCATATCATGGACCAACCAAACTAGATTGGCTGTTTTCTTAAAATAAGTTTTCAAAAATAGAGAGAAGAGAAAAGAACTTAAAATAAAACTATCCGCAACACTAAACTTTCCACACTTTCGCTTCATTCGATTATGATTCGACGTGAAAGGTACTCATCACTGGGTTTGGTTTTGGGGAGACACAAATGGGTGTCTACAAGTAGTTTTCCTTTGAGTCAAAATAAAGCTAGTCGTATATTTGAACTAGTACATTTAGATTTGTGGGGGCTTTACAAGACTCCATCGTCTTGTGGTTCGTATTATTTTTTTTTAACTATTGTCGATGATTACTCTAGGGGTGTGTGGACCTAAACGGAAGTTGAATACATGTTCTATAATTTGGTTTCTATTGTGAAACGTCAATTTTCTCAAGAAATTAAAATTGTGCGTAGTGATAATGGTACGGAGTTTAATTCTTTGAAGGTTTATTTTTTAAGAATGAGATATATTTTGAGACTTCTTGTGTAGGCACACCTCAACAAAATGGGAGAGTTGAGCGAAAACATCAGCTACATTAGCTAAAGCATTACGATTTCAAGCCAATTTTCCTATTAAATTTTGGGGAGAGTGTGTGCAAGCGGCTTGTCATTAAATTAATCGAACCCCTTCTCGGTTACTTGATTATAAAACCCCTTTCCAAATTTTATTCTACAAACAACCTTCATATGAGCATATTCGGGTGATTGGGTGTTTATGTTTTGCATATAATCTATGGAGTAAAGGGGACAAATTTGCTAGTAGAAGTAGGAGGTGCGTGTTTGTTGGGTATCCTTTCAGGAAAAAGGGGTGGAAAATCTATGATTTGGAGACTAAGAAATTTTTTGTTTCGAGATATGTGTAGTTTGTGGAGCATGATTTTCCTTTTATTAACACTTTTACTACTGCTCTGTAGGCGTCGTTCAAAGTGCGCCTACGTTAAAGCATGTGTGAATATGCTTGGCACTCATAGGAAGTGGGAATTGACATATACGATTAGGGACAAGGAAAGTAGGGAGCCGCCAACAAGTTTTTTAAGGAACTTGTAAACCGTTCACGGATCATAAAAGGCAACCACGATAAAGGGACAACGATAGGCAACAACGATTGACCCGTGAAGGTTACACCCCATTCATAATCCATGAGATTACTAACTCCATATGGTTCGGAACCACGAAAGGAGGATCGAGGATGATGGTACGAAGTGAGTCATGGAGTCACATTCGCCCGTATTGACCTCTACTCGATTCTTATAGTGAAAAGTTATTCATGCGATCTCAAAGGCATACAAACAAAATATTTAATTTGCTCCAAAATATTATTAAGCTAAATTGGTTTAATATTAATGCAACACATAATTCTAAAATATTGTGATCACTTTAATTAATAACAAGATTAAAAGGAACCTAAACCGGTTGTCCAAATTATCTTATTAGGCGTGATTTTCAATTACATATTCCCTTTAAACATGCAATATAGTAATCAAAATAATAATAGAATAAACATTAGTATTGGAAGCAATTTTACAATAATAGTGTTAGTCAAATCAAATATAAAATAACCCTAATCATGATACTAGCAATATTAAAATAAAATAAGAGTAATTAAATTAATTAATTACTCACATTCCGCACGCTCCTTTAAATTGCTACATCATGAATAAACTGTTAGTAACTTCAATAAAAAAAATATAAAGTAAATGAAAATTAAATTAAATTAAATAAATAGTAGAGTTGATTTGGTCCAAACCCTCAGTTATTTGTACCTTTCACGCCTTGGTTTAAGGACGGAACCTCGGGTTAAGTATAGACTCCTTGGAGTGCTTATGGGAATTATTATGGAAGAATAAGGAGGCTAGAAATTAGGTTAAAGAAGGAGAAGAGAATGATTTTTGGTGTAAGGTGAGAGAGAATGATTATTGGTGTAAAAGAGAGAAAGAGAGAAGGATTTGATCATCAAGCTTGTTGATGATTGAAAAAGGGGTGATATGACCTCTCTTTATAGAGAAAAAAGAGGGTCAAAGAATCAAGAAAAGATAAGAATTCGAATCGGATAAAACTCTTGCGATAGACATTAGTTTTTGCGGTTTTTGTTTTTATCATATCTTTTGATCCAGAAATCGGATTAAGATGAATAAGATATCGTTGGAAAGCTCTTGAAGTATAATTTCTAACCAAATTAGAATCAGATTAAAATATTTTATAGAATAAAATATATGGCCGAAATAGTACGACGGTGTTAGTTTTGGATAGAGTATGACATTTTATTCATATCTTTTCCGTTATAGCTCGGAATTGATATTATAATATATTATTAGAAAGATAATTTCAAGGGATATCCAACCATATAAAATTTGGATAAAAACTATGAGGAACGAAAATATTATCTGTCTATCTTTGAATGTCTTTTGATTCGAATAGCATTAGGACTTTAAAAAAAAAAAGGAGTTTTATTCAATTTCAAACTATTTAATCTTATCTTTTCAAAAAGGATAATCAAGATCTTTTAGAAACTTATAGAAGCTTATAATTAATCCTAATTGGTTTATAAATGGGATTAAATAATTTGGAACCTCCACATGATCATTGGGTCGTAGGTAAGGTGGGTTGGTTCGGTTTGGGCTCAGTTTAATATTTTGGCCATAACTTATTCGTTATAACTCGGAAAGAGAGGATGATTTTGATGAGGAACGGTGTGTAGGAGATGAAGAGGGGAGTTGTGGTGATGATGGCAGCGAGAGAGAAGTCATGGAAGAAGGGTTCGTAGCCACCCCGCGGCATGAGCATGCTGACCGCAGCTAGGCTGCGGAGGGGTCTGCCAGGCCATTTGATAAGGCTGCTGCTCCCTCTGCAAGCACTGATGCTGCTGATCTTGGTAGAAGCTTGCAAGGGGGGCCTGGGGAGCCCGCATCTACTGTTTTACAGCAGCAAACAGAGCACACTACTACTGTCCAACAACAGCACACAACGCATGGTGAAGAGGCCTTGGGTAAGGCATGAGAAAAATAATTCCGTCCGTTAAGTTTTTTAATTTTCTGACACATACTATCCGGAATAATAGTCCATCTACACCAACTCAGATTTCACTCGTGACATCACCTCCCTCAGGTACTGTTTACCCTATAACACATTTTGTTGATTCTCACCGGTTTTCTATGAAACATAGAAAATATATTGCTGCTATTACAGGAGGAAATGAACCTAAAAGTTTCAGGGAGGCCATGAAACATGAAGGTTGGAGAAAGGAAATGGCAGATGAGATTCAGGCGCTTGAAGAATAGGGTACTTAGGCCTTTGAGAAATTACCACCGGGTAAAAAGGCACTCGGGAGCAAGTGGGTGTACAAAGAGAAGTATGATGAACATGAGAATTTGCAGAGATTGAAGGCAAGATTAGTCATCTTTGGCAATCATCAGGTTGAAGGAATAGACTACAATGAGTTTTTTGCTCCGGTAGCAAAAATGGTGACAGTTCGAACCTTTCTTGCAGTAACGGTAGTGAAAAATTGGGAAGTCCATCAAATGGACGTTCATAATGCGTTTCTCCATGGTGATTTGGAAGAAGAGGTATATATGAAAATTCCCCTGGTTTTGAGAAAGATAATTCTGACAAAGTTTGCAGGATGCAGAAATCGTTGTACAGGATTAAACAAGCTCCAAGATGTTGGTTTGCAAAGCTTGCTACAGCTTTGAAAAAGTATGGCTTTAAGCAGTCATATTACGATTATTCTTTATTTACTCTGACAAAGGGTAAAATGCAGCTCAATGTGTTAGTATATGTCGATGATTTAATTGTTGCAGGCAATGATAAAAATGATATGCTTAATTTTAAATCATATATGGGAAATTGTTTCAAGATGAAAGATCTTGGATCGTTGAAATATTTTTTGGGGCTAGAGGTAGCCCCGGAATAAACAGGGAATTTTTATTTTCCAGAGGAATTATGCGTTGGATATTATTACAGAGGCCGGTTTACTTGACGCTAAACCTGCAGAGTTCCCTATGGAACAAAATCACAAATTAGCTCTATCTCAGGGAGAGTATTTTCATGATATTGAGAAATATCGTCGCCTCATAGGTCGCCTGATTTATTTGTCTGTTACGAGACCTGATTTAGCGTACTCTATGCACATTTTATCCCAATTTATGCAAAATCCCAGAATTGATCATTGGGAAGCAGCTCTGCGAGTTGTTAGATATTTGAAGAAGAGTCCAGGATACGGAATTTTATTGAGATCTGATAGTGCTTTACAGTTGGAAGGTTGGTGTGACTCTGATTGGGCAGGTCTTCCTCTCTCCAAACGATCCTTGAGTGGGTGGTTTGTGCTTCTTGGTTTGTCTCCGGGTCATGGAAAACTAAGAAGCAACCCACTGTTGCCTTTTCTTCATCGGAAGTTGATTATCGTTGTATGAATGCAACGACTTGTGAATTGAAGTGGTTGAAGCGACTACTTGGTGACTTAGGTGTAAGACATGAGAATGGGATGCACCTCTATTGTGATAGTCAGTCTGCGTTATACATTGCGCAGAATCCAGTGTTTCATAAACGAACAAAACATATTGAGTCAGATTGTCATTTTGTTCGGGATGCGATTACAGATGGAACGATTATACCCTCGTATGTTCCTACGACGGTTCAGTTGGATGACATTTTTACAAAGGCTTTGGGAAAAAACTAAATTCGAGTTTCTACTTCGCAAGTTGGGTGTCCGTGATCCGTACTCTCCAACTTGGGGGGTATTAGGAAAGATAAATATTGTGAATATCTTAGAATATTTTGTGGGAATATTTTGTGAATATCTTTAGGTTATTTAGTCTTGCCCTCCAAGTTTCCTAGCTTATATATAATTGTATGTGGCCGTTTATGGTGAATGAGAATTACAGTGAATATTATTCAATATATTTTAGCAATTTAAGATATATATAAAAACCAACTTAACAATGGTAATATTATTGATATTTTGCATGATATCAAACACGATCTAAAATAGATAAGAGCTAAGTTTAAATAAATTTAATATACACTTCACATGCCGTTGGTGTTGCTCTATAGATTAGGTTATGGTAGTTTTGTGTACCGTGCAATTCCCGAGTTGTTTATTGAATTTAATTTTTTTTTATCTAAAATATATATATTATTTGAATTTTTCTACTCATGGATTAATAATCACTTATAACATCATACTTGTTCGTTTATGGGTACTAATAACGTACAATCAGAATCGTCGTCTAAAGCTATAATCTCTTTTCATTTTCTCTGAATGTCTAAGGAAAGATCAGTTGCATGCATGTTAAGATTTAAGAGAACGGTTATATATACTCACAGGTCTCTTTGATTTTTTTTTAATTATTATTTTCCTTTTGTACGTCTTGGATCTGTCATTTGTATAGAAATATCGGTATTTTATTTAAAATAAAATTCTGAACCAAAATTTATATTGAAAATAAAACTCAAAAATAACTTTTTTAATCTTACTAAATCCATCCAAATTTTAATGAAAATAAAGTCTAAAATAATTTTTTATCCTACTTTTTTCTTAATATTAACTTTTATTATATTTATATTTTATTTTTTTTATTTATCTTAGTCTATAAAAAATATTTCAAATATATCCTAATTGTTTGTTTCAAAAAAAAAAAACCCAAATTGTCATATTTAATTATTAATTGTCGCCTACGTGGCACAACACTTGGCGAAAAGCTGGAACCCCAAGTTTTGCTGTCTCATGACTTGGCTAAAAATTTAGCTTTATATATTAGTTATATGATTTCATTTACATTTATAAATTCGTGTGAACTGATAAATGAACTTTGTATATTGAGGGTTAAAGGGAGTGTTATATTTCCTTTCCACTTTTCAATCCCCTTCCAAATAAATGAATTAGTTCAATGAATTTACTTTGAGAGTTGTAATGCTTGCACCTTATTTCTTGTTAGATCTTAGATATTTAATTTGTTCAAATAAAAATATTGAAGAATAATATATATATTTTTTTAATTCTTTAGTTCACCTAAAATTTTGATATCCATCCCTATAATAAGATTTAAATTAAAGTGAGAAGCTAACATGCTATAAGAGTTAGAGAGATACTTGATATCGATCAACCTAGATTAGTTTGATAAAGATTTGTGAAAACCATTTATCTTAAGAATTTAATGACACCAAGCAATCAGGTTACAATCTTTGTACAATCGATTCATTTGTATACTTGACATGTATTATATTGCTTTCCTACCCTTGAAATTTCATCCAAATCATAATGTTAAGGTTAAAACGTATACTACCCTTCAAAAAACACTATTTTGATTTGTTGCCTGTTTTTTCGTTATTTTATTAACTACCTGCAAAAGAGCAAAAATTTATGTTTCACTACCTCTTAACTACAAATTATTCTCGTACCAAAACTTACTCTATTTAGGTTTTGGGAGTCATGTTGACTCTTTGGACATAATTATACGGAGTAGATCAAAACACCCAAAAAAGTATCGAAAATGCTCCATTTATGTGTGTCACGTAAATTGAGGTAATTCTTAGCATGCAAAATGAGACATTTTCACAAAAAAAATAATAATTCAATTCTTACCTTAAATCAATTCAAAATGATAAAAATGACCCCCCACAACCCTGATAGAGCAAGTTTAGGCACGAAAATCGATGTTCATATTTTAAAAAATGGAATTTGCTTTCAAGAGCTAGTGAAATCAAACATTTTCGTTTTGTGAGTGGTTAAATAAAATAAAAGGAAAAAAAAAATGAGTGGCCAAATAAATATAGGTCAGGGTGTTTTGTGGGGTGGTAAAATATAATATTTTTTTGGAATATTCTACATTATAATCCTTAAAACTTTGAAATTCTATGTTGTATCCATGGTTCTTGACACTGTAACCCCAAGGTCTAGTCAGTAACTCTGTTATACTCTAGCCATTAAGTTTCCATTAATAAAGTTCCGTTATCTTAAGGAAAAAAAAAGCCAAAACCACCAACCCAGCCACCCATGGCCAACCGCTTGCTGTAACCCACGGTCAGCCTACCCTGTCCCCTCGAGTGTCGCAAGAGTCACGCTCTGTAAAGGCCCAAGAAAGAGGCTTAAGTGCCGTCTAGACCCTCTTCCCCTCCTTCGATGTCGGCGCTGCCCCGACCACCCTCGCCTTTCCGTTTAAAACCTCTCTTAATTCTTCCCCCTCCCCTGAAAAAACCTTAAATAACCTCCTATACCGTCGGAAAAACATTGAGCCGCACCTTCGATCCCCTAACTGTCGCCGTCGGCCGTCGCCTTCTGCTCTTATTACTTCTCTCTCTCTCTCTCTTCGCCCTAGCCTTCCAGTACTGGAATTCAAAGGTTAGAGTTAGGGTTTGGGATTTGGGGGTTAGGATTTGGGAGATTTTGCTGGATTTCGCGTGGTGTTTGAAAGGGAAAGGGGAGCTGGTCGAGGCAGCGTCGACATTGGGAGAGGAGAAGTAGTTCGGGCGGCGGCCGGGGCTCCAAGGGAAGGGGGCTGGGCTGGCGATGGCAGCAAGCTGACCATGGGGGTGGTTTTGGTGTTTTTGTTTTTGTTTTATTTAATTTTGTAAGCCAATCATACGATGCTTTGTTTAAGATAATGGAACCATTAACGGAAACTTAGTGTTAAGGGGTACAAATGAGTTAATAACTGGACATAATGTAGAATTTTCAAAAGCCTTGGACATAGTGTAGAATTTCAAGGTCTTCAAGGTTATAACATAGAATTTCCCCCTTTTTTTTTATTTTTTTTGTTTTTTCTAATGTTAGTATTGAAAGAACTTACATGGATTAGAAGATTTATAAAGCCAAGGAAAAGGTTACCACTTTCTTACTGCTATGAATGAAGGCAATAGTTTAACTTGTATATTTTTTGATTTATCTTCTGAATAAAAAGGCGATACACTCCGTATTACATAAGATGATCATCTAGTAAACCTTCTCGTTTATGGAAATTATAAACTAACTTCCTTATCTTCATAGAAAGTATTTAGAAAAGTTAACAATTAAGAAAATAATTAAATTATAGATGCATAACTACAAACCATTAGTAAATTTATTAAATTTTTTACCTGCTTTGCATATCTTATACGGTAACGCTAAGTTGTTAATCCCCTGAGTAACATTACACTCTCTTTGATCATATATATATATATATATATATATATATATATATATATATATATATATATATATATATATATATATATATATATATATATAACCTATTCAGTCATATTTCTTTGGATATTCAACCACTAGGCACAAGACAGAATGAGCACAGGTTAGTTGGTTACACATCAAATTGCATAGATTGCATTGACGGCTGAATCTTCAGAGAATACATCAATATCATGAAGGGCATGACTTTTTTTTGTAGATGATTTTTCTTTCTTTCTAACTTTTCTAATTTTTTTGTACTTTACAACATAATATGTCATGGTGCCAAGAACTCCTGCCATAACACCTGCTCCTAATACAGTAACAAAAATGGCAGCCCACGAGTGATGTCGGCCTACAACAATGTATGATGACGAGATAAATGAAACACTAGTACAGACTGAAGCCAACCACATTAACTTATTGATTACCTCAATAACTTTCCTTTCGGATTTGGTTTCGCCCCTGACTACTGTTATTTGAACCACCACAACAGATAAGGATGTGAAGAGCGCGATTGCATTAAAGATGAAGAATATTTTAAATGAAATATTGCTAGCCACCACAGCTACTCCAGAATCATAGTCACCACCCGGAACGGTGAAAATGGCAGCAAAGGCCACAGTTGCAAACAACACAGCCACCACAGTTACTGAATTTGTAGCATTGTTAATTCCTTCTCTATGTAACTTTTTTAATTCTTTTGCAATCCCATTTACATTTTGATTTGTCCTTCGAGTTTGTTCGAGTTGAGTGTGAACATCCTTTTGGATTTCAGTCACTGTTTTTCGAAGCTCATCTCGTGATTGATTTAAGTCATCAGCTTTAACCCCACCATATCGCATTAGACAACCCTTTATCTCTGAACTTTCTATAGAGAGAGGTAGCCCTTCTACAATATCCATCGCAGTTTTGCGATCTCTTGTTAATGCATTCACATCAGTTTCTGAGAGGAGGAGCAGTTCATTCACTATCTGCACATCACAAATGGTTCAATAATTTTCTTATAGCCTCAAAATTGTTATTAAATAATGAATGACAATCTTTTTAAGAACTTAAATTAATAATTTACATAGTAGTTTAGTAGTCAAGAAACATTAAGAATAAATTGAATGCACTTCCACTTATTACTCTCTTTTTTTTAAATAAAAAACATAAAGACTAGAATTCATGGATATCCAGAATTGATCAACCAAGGTTTTATAAAAGCCTAGTGCATTGTTTTGGCAAGTTGGTATTATAACACCACTAAATAATATATTTCACAATACATCTAGTCATTCCTTCCTAATAACAAACTAATATAATTCCTTAGCTACTTTTGGTAGAAAAAACTTTAATTCCACAAAATGGTTGTGTTTAATTATAATGATAATAAAAGGTTAAAGCAGATGAGTTAAGAGCTTATTACCTCTACTCGTTTTTTCCTAGTTGCTACATGTAATGCAGCATTTCCAAATTTGTCCAAAAGCATGATTATGGAGGGATCTGCTCGAAGTAGCAATCTAACCACTTGAGCACTATGACCTTTCACAGCCATATGAAGTGCAGTTTGACCTTTCTTGTCTGTTCTTCTGGCTAGTTGTGGATTACCTTTCAACAATGCTCTCACAATGTCTACATGCCCTTGTCGAGCTGATAAATGTAGTGCATTCTTCCCATTTGATTTAGGCATCTCTAGTAAGTTAGACTTTTGTGACAACAACACTTTGACAACTCCTAGATGACCTCTAATGGCTGCAGATATAAGAGGAGTTACATTGGATTGACCCATAGTGTTGCATAAATCTGGATCTTGATCTAATAATGTCTGCACAATAGCTGCACGTAGTATTTAATAAAATGGTTCTATAATAATAGTAGCTAGATGGTAGCACAATGGGAGTGTTTTTTTTTTTTTTTTTTAAATTTTTTTTTTTTAGAAATTGTCATCACAATATACCTTGAGAATAATATGCATTCATGTTAAACATGAATTTTATTTTAAGATGAAAAACACAACATAGTATCTTACTATAGTTGGTCTCAAACTTATTACATGACTATATCTCAAACTTACATGACTATACATGAAAACTTTTATTTTCGAATAAAATCATAATTTCTTTATAAATTAGTTGATTGTTTTATAAATGTTGTCATACATCAAATTTAGATAATGAGATTTATAAGCCATAACATGTTATATACTAAAATAAATACTTTGTTCCTACCTTCATGACCTTGGCTAGCGGCAACATGCAATGCAGTGAACCCTACTTGGTTCTTGGTAGAAATTCCTTCAGATGTCGTATAAGGCAAAAGAGCCTGCAGTACATCAAGGTGGCCTTTTTCCGCAGCTCTAAATAATGGTGTCTCACCGAGCTCATTTACTTCATTTACAATGGTTAAGCGTATCTCAATCAACTCGCTATCGAATTCAGCCCCACTTGTTGTTCTTGTCATCTGAGCATCAATCTCCTCCAAAATATCCTTCACCGCCTTTATGTCCCCCTTCTGGGCTGCCAAGTGAAGTTCTGTGTCCTTGTGCTTCCCTGTCACCTGCTTAACGTACTTCTTTTTTTGGTCTATTCGCTTTCCCGACTCTGAGAGGGCTAGTGACTTGCAAGAGTCCGACAATGCAAAAGACTTTGCCGAGCTTGAGACAACCAATGCTTTACCGGTGGTTGATGGTGAGTTACCATCATCGATGTCAAATGATTGATTTGGGTAGATGTTATTGAAGGAATATGAACCCAAGGAATACGATTTCATTGAATCATCGGAGGATTTTTTTTTTCTTCTTATTTGAGGTAGGACTTGACACTAACAATGATTTACCCGAATTCGACATAAAAATTGTCCTAGATAATGGCGATGGAGGTAGGACTATGCCGCCTATCTCAATATCTTTATCTTCTTCCTCCATATTTCTACCGAGTAAAAATTTCCCAATATTTGATTACATTACATTAATTTCGTATTCTTGTACCATATCATATCTCAATACATGCCCATTGATATTCTAGGGTTCAAAGCGCAATCAAAGACTCGAGGTGAATGAGACAAGCAATAATGGTACCGGAGAAAGGTGATTGGTGTAATCTAGTTTTTGTCTAGATTTGATGGTGATGGTTGTTGGTGAATTATTGCTTTTTATTTTGCCATATTTATGCAGAAATGCCATATTAACGCTGGCGAATATGGTCATGGCGTAAACACTGATTTTTTTGATGTTTTAGAAAAGTTGTTTCCTTTTTGTTTGAGATCTCCATATTTCTCGCTGATATGACAACATAATCTTATACCAAAATACAATAATGCGTGGCTTTTTAGAGTTTTGAGTAATTTAATGTGTTAAAATTGTTATTTTTGGCTAATGTAAGAAGTACAAGGTATGTTTATTGATTTTTATTTATTTATTTAACTTAAAAAATAAAACTCTATATCATATTAGCTCAAATAGGCTATTGATTATTCCACTGAGGCAATACACTCGTTGCACGAAACTAGTTGATTCTGTCGTCATGCACAACATCTCAACAAATTATTGTGGATGTTTTAGAAATTTACTTTTTTAGGAATAAAATGTGATACACTTTAATATAAAACAAACTATTATACTACTACTTGCCAAAATTATCATATAATTATGTGATTTAAAATTAAACCTAATAATTATACAATTTTTATCTTTTATTAAAGTGAACATTTATATGTTTTTATTTGGCGTGACGACCGCCAATGTATTTAGGACAAGCAACTTACTTGAACAAAATTTTATAAAAAAAAGTTAGAAAAACTTTTGTATATATTCGATTTACACTAATATTGGTGTACATCGAACAGTATACGGGTAACTTTTAGCTAATTTTAGGGTAACTTTTTGGCTTTTTGGTGGTAACTTTAAACATAATACAATTTTTATATAAATAGACAACAAGAAAAGTTTATAAAGGTAATTTAATTACATTCAATCAATAATAATTAATTTTTAGTCATTTAAAATTTGATACTTTATTAATAAAGCGTAGATAATTTTAATTTATTTTAAGTTACTTTTATGTATATTGGGGGTAATTTTTATTCATTTCAGGGGTAACTTTTGATCATTTTAGGCTATCTTTATAATGGATGTACAATAATTATTGTACACCTGTTTTTTAAAAGTTTGTCAAAAGAATATAATATAAAAGGTTTCAAAGAGAGTATATATATATATATATATATATATATATATATATATATATATATATATAAGTATTTGCATGAATAAAAGAGAAAAATAATATACAACCTTCGGTCCAAATTAGTAGCAACTTTGGGGGGGTTTGCGGAGGCCGAGGCAAAAGATCATAAGCATGCTTATTGAAAGATAAGGGTATATGCTTAAGTTTTAATCCAACCTAAAAAAAAAAACTTAAGACCAACGACCCACCAACCCAGCCACGACCGCCAACCCATCCACGACCACTAACCGGCCACCACCACCACCTCCTACCACTGAACCCAGCCACGACCACCAACCCAGCCACGACTATCAAACCAACGACCAAACCACCGACCACGACCACGACCACTAACCTACGACCACACCCATCCACGACCACCAACCAAGCACACCGACACAACCAACCCAGCAAACCCGACACACCTACACCGAAACCACCAACCCAGCACACCGAATCCACCAACTCAGCACACCGAATCAACCAACACCGAAACCACCAACCCCAACCCACCGATTTAAAACCCACGAGCCACCGATCTTTAACCACGATGCCGCCGATCTTAAACCACGAGGAAGGAGAGGAGAGAGAAACCGCCGATTCACGCTCAATTCTTCGCCGTCAAACTCTGGAACTCGTCGAAAATTGCCACAATTGGACTCGATCAAGTGATAGGTTGAAGGAGGAGAGAGAAAAAAAAATTGGGGATGAGAAAGATTATGTAGAAATTTGATAAATAATGGTGATGAGGAGGAAGATGAAGGAGGGTGAAGGTGGCTGGAAACGGTTTTGGTGGCTAATGGGTTGATTTTAGTGAAAATAGGCAACTTAATTAATGTTAGGGTTAAAGCTAATTAGATAAAATCAGTATTGTAATTAGGGTGTTTTATGAAAAAAGTAGGGGTAAAATGGTAATTTTACCACTAAAAAATTATTAAAAAAGGAAAGAAATGGGAAAGTTGCAAGTAATGTGGACCAGCCCAAAAGGAAATAGTTGCAACTAATTTGGACTGGAGGTAGTATTATTTATTTATGTTTAATGACAATTTTTTTTTAAAGTCAAGTACTCTCTCTATTTTCAAACTATTTGAAATTTTTCTGACACATTCCATTTGAATTGTCTCAAATAATCTTAAATTTAATACTACCTTTGTTAATAAAAGATCAACTCAGTTACTATTCATGCGGATAAAGTTAAATAACTTTGACCAACTTTTATGAATTTTACAAACGAAATAAAATTACCATGTGGAATCTTATTACATTCATCTTAATTTATATTTTTCAAAATATAATTTTTTATAATTTTCACTTATACATAGCCAAAGAATTAATGGTCAAAGACGCACATTGAAGATCTTGCAAATTCAAAGTAAGTCAAAGTTTAAAGAATAATATAGGGAATACAACATTTTACTCCATATTTTATTTAAAATCTTGCTAACGAACGCCCCTAGGCATTAGATAAGCATATAAAATATTTTCGTAAATCGTACTTCCTCTGTTTCTATTTAGTTGACGCGTTTGATTTAGGCACATATATTAAGGAGAGGAGAGAGAGTGAGAGAGAATGAAAAAGCAAGTGGGGTATCTTGTAAATGCAAGGTAAAAAAGTTACCTCAAAAGAAAACGTGTCAACTAAAAAAAAACTTCCTAAAAAGTAATATGTGTCTACTAAAAAGAAACAGAGGTAGTATTAATTTGGGAATGCATGCCAAAATCACGCGTCAATCAATGTAATTAATGTTGATTTTAATATAATAATTCTACTTTTAATTATCTAATCCAACACCCCTAGGGCGCTAGTTAGATTTTTGCATTTTAATAATCACACTGCATTCTCCCTTTACGTACATTTTATAATAATTGCAGCACTTTCTTATTTGGTAATGACCCACTATTATTTTATTATTTTCTCTTACACTAAAGTCACTTTTACAAATGTTAACTACCTCTTTTTACATTATGTGCAACTTTTTCCAAAAACATCATCTACACATTATGTGTAACTTTCAATAACTTTTCATTTTTAGTAAATTTATTCAAATAAAATTACTAATATACCCTTACTAAGTTTTTCCTATACTCAATTAAATACATAAAAATAAAACTTATTACAATACTATTTTAACTTATTTAATATAATTTTCCTCCGAAATTTAAGTCATACCCCCATCCAACCCATTCAATTCACCTAACAAAATTCATTTTTCTTCATCTATCATGAATTATTTCCCGAATTCAAACCCTAATTACTAAGTTCTTCATCTTCCCCATTTTCTTTCTATCCCCTCCATCAATTTGGTCAATTGCTTATGGCTAAGATCTTTGCTTGGACGACAGCAGAACCACTATATAGGGTTTGTTAAATTTCCAAACAATATGAAATGGGCCTGGGCAATCCGAACAAGGAGGAGGAGAGTTTCACTACTAGAAAGAGGCCTGCTTCCGAGGGAATTATGCCGACGGACATGATTTTTCGTCGCAAAATTTAAATTGAACGACGGAAGTAAGTGTGTCCTAATAATCGGTCGGAAAATATTAATTTGCGACGGAAATTCCCTCGCAGAATTTCCGACGGAATATATTTCGGTCGGAAAATGTAGTTTCCGACAGAAAATTCCGTCGGTACTACATTTTTCGACATAAATATTTTTCAAAAGCTTCCAACCCTTGTTTTTCACGACAGAAACAGAAAAAAGGGGAAGAGAGAGAAAGAGGAAGAGAAGATCCCACCGCCACCGGAGCCCAGCGTTGCCAGCCGCCACCGGATCCATCCGTCGCCAGCCTTCCCGTAGTTCTTCCCGCTCAATAAGTTTTGTTTTGTTTTTTAAATTTAAAAACGCCACCACTAACCACCGGTCGGTGTGAACAACCACCACCAGCTTGTAGCAGCCGCTTGTTCACAGGTGTTTCCCGTCGGCGGCATTCCAAAAAGTCGGGCAGCCGCCAATGAGTTTATTTTATTTATTTTAATTTCTATTTTAATTTTTATTTTTTGTTTAAACACTAACCACCACTACCCCATTTTTTAAGTTCCTCCACCTTCCTTGCTCCGATCAGAACCACCACCACCTTCATCCTCCCGCCGTGTTGCCGCCAGTAAGTGTTCCTTTTTTTATTTTTTCTTTTTTTTTATTCATTTTTTTAAATAAAAATTGACATTTTACACCCTAAATAAGATTTAATTGTTATTATTTGTAGGATTTGTATCTTTTACTTGCTTTAAATCTCAATAAAAAGTGCAGATCTGGAGGTTAGTGACATTATAATTTCTAAAATTCTTAGTTTAGTTTATACTTGGCATGTTAATGACTTAGATATATGTTACTTTATTCCTGAATTTATTTTATGTTAGTTTAAAAAATAATAATGGTTGATATGTTAGTTTAGTTTGGTTTGGTATTTTATAATAATGTAAGACATGACATGTTAATTTTGTTTGGTTTAATATAATAATGTATGACATGATATGTTAGTGTAGACACCCATTTGTGTCTCCCCAAAACCAAACCCGGTGATGAGTACTTTCACTTTGAATCGTAATCGAATGAAGTGAAAGTGTGGAAAGTCTAGTGTTGCGGATAGTTTTAATCTCTTTTCTCTTCTCTCTATTTTTGAAAACCTATTTTAAGAAAACAGCCAATCCAGTTTGGTTGGTCCATCATATGGGTCCAATAATGGTGTAGTTAGATGGGGCTTGAAAAGAGCTTTCCAACGATATGTTATAAGCCCAATTCCGATGAATATTGAGGAAATTATGGCCATGCAAATCCTTGGCTGCATTCTAGTGCAGCCAAGTGCAACACCATTAAATGTGAAACATATAGTACGTTAAAATGAACATACTTTTTTTTTTCTTCCTTATATCTTAATTCTCTTTCTTCTTCTCCCTTAGCTCTATTATTTTTCTCTCTCTTCAGTTTTCTTCTCAATTTAACATTTTCTCTCTCCTCTTTACCTCATTTCCATTCAATCTTTAAAGTTTTCTTCTTCTTTATATAAATTTTGAGTTACTAATTTAAGTTTTGATGGGTATACTTCTTTCTTTCTAAATCTATGAGTATCAGATTCAATCATTTGGCTTTATCAAAGAAGAAAGAAAAAAAATGGAGGAGAGAGAAAGTTGAAGGTCAAAGAAAACAATGGAGGTTAAATTTTATCAATTTGTAATTGTATTTTGTATGATTTCGTTGACCATGCATGATGATTTATTGTTTGATTGTTTTGAAATTATTATGAGTTTGTGATGAATATCAATTAAATTGCTTAATTGTTAATGAATATCAATTGTATTGCTTAATTTGTAGTTATTTCCTCTCTCTCTCTCTCTCTCTCTCTCTCTCTCTCTCTCTCTCTCTCTTTTTCTCTCTTTTTCTTTTGAATTTTTTTTTCTTTTGATTTCTAATCATGTTACAAATCAATAACTAATTTCTCTATGATGAATCAAGATTAGATTTAAGGTGTATATTCAATTTTTTAGAGTTTCAATAATAACAATCGATCTTGAATATAATTTCTGTAAAAAAAATGAACACGTAGGAATTTAAAAATGAACATCTTTTACAAAATGAGCATTTAGTACACCGAAAATGAATATTAAATACATAAAAAAAATGAACATATTTCAACAAGTTATTTTATCTTTATTTTTCATTAATAATTATATACAATGAATTTGAACCTTTATGAAAATCATGTTCATTTTAATATCCTAAATGTTCATAACTTTTATTTACATGTTCATTTTATAAGTGTTTATTTTTTTAATACTAAATGTTAATTTTTATTAGGTTGAAAAAAATATAATACGTTGAAAGTTAAATTATCTGGACATTTAGTGTTGAAAATATGAACAATTTATTATGAATATATATGTTTCGTTATTCATTACGAACATATCTGTTATTGATTATGAACACATATGACATATAGAGTGATAATTATTTATATTTTTAACTACTGTATTGATGTCTATATATTATGAACATTCTAAATAATTATTATGAACATATGTTGTGATGATTATGAATTTTGATTATTTGTTATATTTTAGTGAGTACAGATTAATTGTATTTGTAGAAGCAAAGAATCTGAATTAGTGAAGAAACAAATAAGAAGTGATGAAGAAGTATATGATATTAAAACGAATTTTCCTTTAAGTTGGAGAATTTCCGATGTATATGATCCCATTTTATGGTTGTATGATAAATGTTCATTTCTAATATACTAAATGTTCATTTTTTTTACTTGTTCACTTTTTATTACTAAATGTTCATTTTTATTACTGAATATTCTTTTTTTTCTTTTTTTGTATGTGTTCATTTTTCTAACTAAATGTTCATTTTTAAGGTCGTGGTCTAGCAAATTTATGATTATACGATAATCAGATTAATTTTTAATAAATGATTATTTCCTTATAACATGTAAACTTTTTAATATTAAATGTTCATTTTTATACGTGTTCATTTTTTGTTATTAAATGTTCATTTCTTTTTCATGTTCATATTTTTTAACTAAATGTTCATTTTTTATTTGGACCGCGCGTTTTGGCCTCACTTGTTGTAGCTATCTTGGCTGCACTCTCTAGTGCAGCCAAGACCAATTGTTTATGGCAAAATTACTAAACTGGGCCCGGTTTGAGCCTTATATGCGGCCCAATGATCTAAGGGAGGGCCTAATATGGATTTATCATTCCTAATGCAATTAGGAATGGTTTTAGTCTTCTAGATTCTTCTAGAAGGTTTTTTTCATTCCTAATTCAATTAGCATTGATAAATTGACTTTTGTTGACTTTCTGGAATTTTAATTAGAATAAAAGAGTGTTGATAACACGATATTATACATGATTTATATGTGATATTTGGTCATATTTTATTGTGTTTCCTTCATTTTCTTACTCTTTTAGAGCTATTATTCTTCCTATTTCGATATTGCTCTTCTCGGTTTGTTTGTTTTTGTTTTTATAGGAATATGGATCTATTTGCGTGGAATTCAACTTGGACGCAAGATATTCTTCATATGGAGCGTTTTTAGCATCCACGAAGCATCATGGCAGCCTAGTCTGCAGCTTGATTGCGGTTTTACTATGACCTTACCGCAGCTTGCCTGCGGCGCACTTCACAATGTAGCAACAAATTCATGTTCGGCAGCCTACTCCGCAGCCTCACTGCGGCTCACGGCCTTGTACCGCAGCCTAGTTGCGGCCTCTTCATTACCAACGAAATTAGCCCTATTTTAGGGATTTTAGGAGTCCTAATCCTAAGAAAAGACTACTACTATTTTCCTAGCATATAAATAGGTTTTAGATAGTCTTTTATCTATCACTTTTTACATACATTATTTTAGAGCTTTTGGTATTACGTTCTTCATTATTACTTTCAAGATTCAAGTTTTCATATTTAATTCCAATTCCAAGTATTGATTTCTCTTCCTTATTCTCTTTAATTTTTATTGTTATTATGTTTTCTTTAATTAATTGTCTTGTTACTTCTATTATTATGTGTGAGTAGTTTCATAATCTAGGGTTAGGTTGAACCCTAATATGGATTGATGTGTTATTTGATTCCCAATTCCCAATTTAATTAATTCATAATTTCTCTTTGATAGGGTTGGTTTTATTATCAATGATAAACTAGAAATAGTATTGTTGAATGTGATTAGGTTTACAACGAAAGTTGATTCTTAATTGAATTTACAACCCTAATTAAAAAGTAAGAGCTTTTATGCATGAAAATAGCTAATTGTTCTTGCTAGGGCTTATAGGATGCCGTTCTCAATGTCTTTAATATGTATGATTCCATGAAAATAGGTATGATTGCATGTTAGGGAAGCTATTAGTTGATCGAAAGAAACTCTTAGTATTGTTTTTAGGGAGCATCTGTCCTGGGAATATTTATTAATTTAATTGAGGGAAAGGATTGTTCTATTGCATTGATTCATATTAGTGGGGATACTTAATCTTAGATGTCTTTAGTTCTTGATTAATTCATTATTATAATTTTCTTTGCTTGATAGTTCGTAATTGTTCTAGAATAGATTTCTCGATATTGATTGGTTACTTTCTTAGTATTGATTTGAGTCTGTTTAATTAGTAGTCCTTAGTCTCTTGGGATTCGACCCCTACTTGCTCATCTACATAGTAGAGTTAGTTTGGTTATTTTTGTTAGGTACGCGACACGCCTATCAAATTTTTGGCGCCGTTGTCGGGACTAACGGTTTCATTCTAGTTATTCGTGATTCGTTTTTTACTAAGCATAAATTTTGTTGCTTCGGCTATTGTTTCTTGTGTCTTTGATCTCCCCGTTTTAGTTTCTTTGTTGCATGCAAACTCGAAGTTCAGGTTCAGATGATTTAACACCTTTTGGTTCTGAGATCGAAGCTACTGCAAGAAGACGAAGAGGTAGAAGGAGGAAAAATCAAAATACAAGAAACATGGTCAACCTAGGAATAAAATCTCTTTTGGAGTATGGTATTCCAGATACAGCAACCGGATTCCTCTCTAGTATTGTTAGACCACCTGTCACCGCTCAGAGTTTTGAGTTGAAACCCCAATTCATACAGTTCATCTCCAATGATTCTTTTGCGGTTCACCGAATGATTGCCCTGTGACTCACATTGATAGTTTTTGGAGAAGTGTGATACTATGAAAGCTCAATGGTGTCACTGATGATGCTATTAGACTACGCCTTTTCCCTTTTTCACTACGTGATAGAGCAAGGGAGTGGTTATGAGATGAAGGTGTCGGTTCCTTTGATACGTGGGATAAGCTTTCCAAGGCCTTCTTAGTCAAATTCTTGGGGCAAGAGAAAATCGCGAAATTAAGGAACGAGCTATCCACCTTTCATTAATCCGGTGATGAGTCTTTATATGAGCATGGAGAAGGTTTAAGCGATTGCAGAGACAATGCCCTCATCATGGCATTCTAGATTGGATGTTTGATCCAAACGTTCTATAATGGTTTGACCCATGAGTTTCGCATATACATTGATGCTGCGTCCGGAGGTTCTATCATGACTAAGAACCCAACTGATGCGAAGGATCTGATTGAGAGGATGGCGGCTAATGACAATTACCATCCAAGGGGACGAAATGCTATCAACATAGGTAATAAACATGATGTTGATGCTCTAACCATGTTGACTAGTTCTGTGCAGGCCATAACTCATAAAGTCAATCAACTCCAAGCTGAGTCCCCTCGACCCTCGATGGAAACATGTCAGATGTGTGGATTGCAAGGCCATACTGCGCGAGAGTGTCAACCCAATTATGATGGAATGACGATTGAGAAAGCTAATGCTTTTTATACCACGACCTCCACAAGGCCATTTGATGAAGGGTGGCAAAATCATCAAGGTTTCTCATAATATGAACAATCAGGCTCAAGTGACTCCTCCACCACCACCCGTTTTTCAAGCAAGGGAAAACCTATTAATCATCAATCCATGCACCAACCACCACCTCAATCTTCAAATCTTGAATCCATTATGGAGACTTTTGCACCTCCCAATGTCAACAACAAGAGCTTATATCAAAGCCATTTGAGCTACAAGCAAAGCAAAATGAATATTTTGAAAACTCGATTCAATTGCTTGTTGCTCAAAATAAGAGGATAGAAATTCATCTTTCTCAAATTTCACAACAAGTGAGTCATCAAAAAAACTCTTCAAGATCAAGCAAAAGTCCAACCCAAACAATGCAATGCAATTTTCGTGAAGAGAGATGAATTGACTACGGGAGGATTAGAGGAGAAAGTGGTGCAATCTGGAGTCGAAAACAGAAATGCATGTGAATAAAGATCTCAATATGTTTCCCCACAAGCCTATGATGAACTGATGCCATTCCCGCAAAGGTTATCAAAAGCCGTGCTCGATAAGCATTTTGGGAAGTATTCTAAGACTCTTAAGAAGGTTTTATGCTACCATTCCTTTTTTCGATCTTGTAATTCAAATGCCTCAATTTGAAAATTTTGTAAAAGGAATTCTAGATCACGATCATTAATGATAAGAAATTAGAAAGTTTGGTAGTAAAGGAGAAATGTCTTGATCTTTTACATGATAGCTTACCACCTCAATTGCATGATCCTGGTAGTTTTACTATCCCTTGTATGATAAACAAAACATATTTTGATAGGGTCTTTGTGTGATCTGGGTGCTAGTGTTAACTAATGCCTTCTTCAGTGTATGACAAATTAGGTTTCAAAAACCTTAAACCTTCTCCTATATCTCTTCATATGGCTAATAGAACTGTTAGACTCCCTAAGGGTGTAGTTGAAGATGTATTAGTTGGGATTGGTGAACTTGTTTTTCCTGTTCACTTTGTTGTAGTGGATATGAAAGAACACCATAAGATCCCACTTATCTTTGGTCGCCCTTTTCTTGCTACAAGTCAAGCTTTAATAGATGTTCCTCAAGGACAAGTGACCATTAGAGCTCAGGATAAGCAAGTTGTGTTTAAGCTTTTCAATTACCATAATTTCACTTTTGATGGTGGTACTTGTTTGAGAATTGATGCTACTAACCCTTTGGTTGATAAGTGTGTTTCTAATAGATATCTTGTGAGCAAAAATGACTATATTCCACCGCATGATGGGTTTAGCTACATCAAAATGAGTTCGGATACAAATTATATCAACTCTAGTTTGAAGGAGGGATATACATGTGAACACAATTACAGACAAGACTGTAGAGAATCCTCTCTGCGTGGTGGTGATCCAGGTTGAGCTACTAAAGGAGATCGAGCTTATGACCTTAAAAACAAGCGCTTTTTGGGAGGCAACCCAATTTTCTAACTCTTAATTTAGTTTTTTTTAGTTAGTTTTTTTAATTCTTTTCTAAAAAAAAAAAAAAAAAATTCGTGCTGCTACTATTCCATTGCTTCTTGTAGGAGACTCGTTGGAATAACTAAGGTGGTTTGGTTTGAGGAATTGTTACACTTTGGAACTTCATGGCTAAAAATTTAAATTGAGGATTTGGCGCGAATTCGATTCGATGCATTATATTAATTACTCGAGCCCTCCTCATCTACCTCCGCCATAATGCTTTGTGAGTACTCTTTCCCTATTTTATTTATTCATGACATATTGTTGCAATGTGGACATTGCAAATTTTAAGTGCGTGGAGGGTTTTATTATCGTAATGAATGATAAATCATGCTTCCCTATGCCCCATACTTAAAAATTGTTTTGATTCATTGCATATGATTATGAGTATTGTGGATAAGTTAGCCATTATTTGATATTTGATTGCTTGGATGCCTTAACATGCGTCAATTTGCCCAACTGTTTGTGAATATAGTGCTTGACTAGTTGATTTGGTGAGGAATGTGTTTTAGTTCCTGGTATGTCAATGAATTTGAGTATTGGTTTGTGACTATAAGTAATGTTTTACGACTCATTATTATGCACAATGAGGAGGACGAAGGCGTTGTTCTTTTAGGTGACTTCGATCAGACGATATTAGATACAATTGTTCCCTTCTTGCTACCCATGTTGTTGCCATGACCTTTTTTTTTTGTTTATTAGCCACATTACAAGCCGAATTTTCCCCATTGGTTACTAGTCCCGAGCTTAGCTTGGGGGAGCTATTAGTGAGTGAGGTGAGAGACTTTGTAGCGTGCTTATTATTTGTACAATTGAGTGGTGTTAAGAAGTTGTAATTGTTTTTCATGGTGGTTTATTTTTGATGATTTGAGAGTTGAATTTCTTGTGAAAAAAAAATTAAGCATGATGAAAAAAAAAATAAATTAAGAAAAAAAAGGAAAAAAAAAAGTGAACTTCAAAAGGAAAAAAGAAAACAAAATTTGTTTAATGTTCAAATGTTCTAAGTGAAGGTTGATCATAAGAGAAAAAAAAATGAGTTTCAATAAGAAAAATCAAGTTGAAGAGTTCAAGGTTTGTTTATTCACTCAAGTTCTACATTGTTATATTTTTATGAGTGTAATTGTAAGTGTTGGAAATTTTTGATATGATTGGATTTATGTTTGGTGAATTTTTGGTGGAGTTGATTTATGTTGGAGATGATTGGTCATTATCTATTTTTGGTCTTGGTTTTGTTAGGATTTTAGCTCCCTTAACCATTGCTTTTCTCTCACATTTTCCCAAATTTATCCTACATCTTACCCTGACCTTACATTACAAGCTTTAAGGACCTTCCGACCTTTGTGCATAGAGTTGTGTGAATGTGTAAGTAGTTACTTATCAATGCAAGGAATGACTTGACATATTCCGAGTCGACTATTAGGTTGAGTGTATGTCTTTTTAAACACACGAGTGCATGAGTTGGGAGGGCATTATTCACATGATGGAGTTGGGATGGAGAGCGATCGAGTACATTTTACTCGCCACATAAATGAGAGTCGAGTGTGTGAGCACTAGTCTTGAATTCTATATGCTCTTGTGGTTTGCTCTATTTGACAATTGTTAGGGAGGATGAGTGATTAAATGGATGAGATTGGTTGATTTTGAAACATATTTGTTAGATTTACCTTGAATTGGTTGTTCTTGATTTTGATTATTTTTGGGGTGAAGTATTGATTTATTTATTCATTGCTTTACTCGAGGACGAGTAAAGGTTTAGCTAGTATTTTGAGGAAAATACGATTTTATCCTCATGTACGGTTAAATTTTATCTGAATTTAGAAAACGTGTAAAAAAATGATTAGCGCCTAACCAGCATTAGCGCCTGGCGCTAGCTTTAGCGTCTGGCGCTAATGTCAGCGTCTGGCGCTAACTCCGTTTTTCACGTCAGAACTATGGATCGTTTTTCTATCTTTTTGGCTGATTTTCTCTATAAATAGCCTCCTAAAAACCCCGTTTTCAATCATCAACAATCATCTACAATCATCAATTCTCAATAATCATCAATTCTTATTCTTTCTAATTCTTTCTTCTCACCAACTCTCATCAAGAAATTCTTGATTCTCTCTCTCTTTCTAAGCCTAGCCTTTTAGAAACACAATTCCTCATACATTAACACTACACACATAGCCAAATTTGAAGTTGCCTTCGCCCTAGACGTGAAAGGTTTTAATTTCTGAGGGTTTGGTCCCTAATCTCTCTTTCAATTATTTAATTTAATTGTTGTTTATTATTTTCCTTGAAATTACTAACACGTGTATTTTGTTATTAGAAAGAGGTACGAGGTATCCAAGTAAGTGCTTTAATTGTTTTTATTGATATTATGATATAGAAATCATGTCTAGGTTGTTATTATAAATTCCTAATATCATGTTAGGATGCTTTTCTTAATTTGATGTTTAGGGTGATAACAATAAATTCCTAGTATCATGTTAGGGCTAAATATATGATTTTTAATGTTTAGTGACATGCTAGGGTTTGTTATTAATCCTGTTAGTATATGCACAGGATCTTGCTATGCTTTAACTTTAGTATTATTATTTTAATTATCATGAATTTGATTATGATTATGATTATTTTAATTATTGTTTTGATTATTATGTTGCTTGATATATATTATTGTTATTGCTTGATCACACCTTTTATGCATGTTTAAAGGGAATTTGTTACTTGTAATCACGCTTAATAAGATAATTAATAATCTTGTTAGGGTTAATTTGATTATAATTCAAGTGATCGCAAATAATAGTTTTGTTTGTGCATTTATATTCAACCAACATAGATAAACATGTTTAGTGTTAATCCTATCGGTTGCATGTTAGTGAGAAAGCGCACATGAATACGATTAGAATAAAGTAGAGGCCTATTATTAGGGCAGGTTCAATCTCTTTTAGGTTGGATTTTTACCTTCATCCCCGAACTACCAAACATGGTTCCAGACCTATTGGAGTTGACGATCTCCTGGATCGTTAAGGGGTGTAACCTTTACCTCATGAATGGTTTACAAGTTCCTAAAACTTTTGGTGACTCTTCTGCTCTATCTTCTTTCCCTTTGAACGCCACCGTACTTTAGTGTATGATCACAGTGGGGTTCAAGTTTGGGATAATGCTTGAAATATTCCCTACAATTTTTTGGCGACTCCACTGGGGAGGATTTCTATTTTAATTCCTGAATTTTTTGGCAATGATTTAGAATGAGTGGATGAGACTCGAAAAGTTCTAAGTATTTCATGTGTGTAATTTTGATTAACATTATTATCATATGCATAAAAAAGATCTCATTGGAAAGACCATCCGTAATGAGTTAAAACATAGGATTTTTTACACGTAGGAAATTTGAGGAATATCTTTCACAACTAGGATCGAAATAATGTTGCGCGAAACTGGAAAATTTTATCGAGCACAGAAAGCTGCTAAGGCATGTAGGAACTAGCGTCAGCGAACAAATATTAGTGCCAACATTTTGACATTAGTGCCAGGCGACGGCTTCTGTCGCCAGGCGCTAAAGCCA
The DNA here is from genome assembly GCF_001683475.1 of Chenopodium quinoa. Classification (NCBI taxonomy): domain Eukaryota; kingdom Viridiplantae; phylum Streptophyta; class Magnoliopsida; order Caryophyllales; family Amaranthaceae; genus Chenopodium; species Chenopodium quinoa. The sequence continues at coordinate 2,912 of NW_018743860.1, read as the reverse complement.
AAAAGTGGCGATGGCCTCTGTTTGCTGGCGCCAAGTTCTTCCAATACCGAGCCAGAAATATGCGTTTTAATTTTGACCAGTATTTAGCAGTGTTTCCTGATTGAGTTTTTCTCACTTTTCTGAAACCCATATGTGTTCTACATATGGACATAACCCTCTGGGAATTCATGCTCCATCTACCTGATTGAACGCTCTGAGCAACAAAGGGTACATTCGAGAATGTTGAATTCACCAAACCATTGAAGCGAGTTTTTCTTAACTCGCGGTGTCCCATCCACTCGCACCAACCCTTCACGGTTAGGCTTCCGCGCGGTGCATCCGGACAATTAACCATGGACTCTCTTTGACTAACTCATATCCGGAACTTTAGAGAACTAGAGCCATGGTTAGGTTGCAAACTCATTGCATCATGTTGTGACTACTTGACTACTTGTGCATCTCTTACTTGTGCATACTTATTATGTGACTAAGCTAACTGTTTGGTTTGACTTGTATTTGTAAATAAGTCTTAATAAACTAATTAATGACTAAAAGACTTCGCTTAATTAATTAATTAATTAATTTGAGCTAATAAACATGTCTAAAATCGAGTTATAGTTCCTTTAAGTCAACCCGGATTTTTATTCCCGTATACTGCACAAACATCAACTTGTTTTGATCATATCCGGCGTTCTAGGAAGAACTACGAGTTTTAGAACCTATGGATCTGTAGCCCCGAGTTTTATCTTTAATTTGGCGTTGGTTTCATCCCAATAAGAGTCACAGATCAAAAGTTATGACTAAAATACTACAGCCTGTCCAGTTTAATGCATATACGTGAAGTCTTAACTTAGTCTTTGCTTGAGTCTAGTCAAATAGTCTAGCCACATGGTGATGACAAGAGTCTTAACATGTCACCTACACTCACTAGTCTTTAGCACAAACTTTGTACATACACTTTTCACACCATGACCATGTCGTAGGTTCATGCATGAGTCGGGTTTTTTCCGTCATTTGAGTTGGGGGTACATTATATTCCTAATTCTTCATATCTCTCCATCTACATCATTTTTATTCACATCACAACCTTCATTCTTCCTACCTTATTTCATCTACGCATTTTGAATAGAGTTGAGTCAAATAATTAACAATGAATATCCCTAATTTCCCTTTCCACAGTATTTGGTCAAGGAGAGAAGAGCGATTAATCAAGGACAACACCTTTGTTCAAGTCTTACTTTTTGATAAACCGATCCGTCAAAAGAGGAAAGCTAAGAAGATAATGGCAACTCAAGAAGAAGTCAATGAACTTAGAAATCAATTGATTACCGTGAATGAAGCATTGAAGGCTTTAACCCTCAAAATTGATGACCCTGTGAAGCAACAACAAATAAACCTTATGCAAGAAAGCTTGAGCAAGCTATCTAGTGATTATAAATTTCAGGGCATTAGTTCACAAGGGGTCTCGCAGGACAAGGAACTTCTTCCGCATAAGTTCAATGCCACCGACATCCCAAAATTCAAGACAACAGATAAACCTTACTTTCATCTAAGAGCTTTTGAAACTATAATGAACATTAAGGGGATTGATAAGAAAGTCTTTCATTCCTTGTTTTCTTTATCACTTGAAACTGTTTGTCAATAATGGTTCTTTTCTCTTGACAAAGAGAAAACCTCTACCTGGAAATTGATAGTAAACGCTTTCATTGATAGATACAAGTGTAACATTCAAGTCGAAACCGTTTATATACAACTTGAAATGCTAATACAAAAAGAGAATGAAGGCTTTACTTCTTTCTTCAATAAGTGGAGGGAAACTTCCGCTAAGATGATTGAGGTGCCCTCTGAAAAAGAATCAGTGAGGATGTTTATCAAGAATCTCCAAGAGAAGTATTCAAAGCATTTAAAATATCAACATAATTTGAATATTTTTAAAGCCATTTATGACATCGGAATTGAAATTGAAGATGACCTCACAAAACAAAAAGCTACTAACATTAGTAATTACAGTGGCTAGAAAGGAAAGAAGAACGACAATTCTTCTTCTTCCGAAAACACCCACTCTAGTAATACTGTTAGTACCTTTGACCATAATGGTGTCTTAGCCATGGACAATCAAGGATCTAAAAGGAAACCCAGGAGAGAGTTAACACCCATTGGAATGACCTACGATGCTGCTTTCGATCGTCTCTATGATCGAGGGTTAATCAAACCTATTGGCCCTACCGAGGATCCAACGCCAGAAAATCGATCTTCAATATGGAATCCAAACTCTTATTGCAAGTACCATCGAGGACACGGTCATGCTACTGATGAATTCTACAGGTTTCAAAATCTCATTCAAGATCTCATAGAAGAAAATAAGATCCCATTGCCTCTAGCTAACGAGAAGACTAGGTGATGATGAAGCAAACGACACAAGACAGAGGCGAGCTTCAACGACAAGATTTCATGACCTCTTTTTTCTATTTCTTTTTTATTTACCCTTTCTCCAATAAGTATAGCATAGGCACCTTTTTACTCCCCTTAGATTAATTTTGTAGATTCTTTTTTTTTTCCTTTTAATAAAATGAGCATTTACTTTCTTGCATATGATCATTTCATTACATCGCATTTAAAAAAAATCCATGTCAAACTAAGCACAAGGTATACCAATGATTTGAGGCACCCCTTGTTGCCACATCATAATACCTTTCACCCTTCAAATATACAATCCTTTTTTTTTATAAACTACTTTGAGCCTCGCCTAACGATATACCTTTCTTCTTCAACCCATATCTACCTAACCTTGGGAAGGGATGGTGTGTAACTTATGCAATTTCAAAAGCTTGAGTGATTTCAAAAGATCAAAATAAATAAATAAGCAAAAAAATAAATAAAAGTGTACGAAAGGGCAAGTGTTCCAATGTCTTTGATATGAAAATATCTTTGAT
>NW_018743859.1:0-52675 GCF_001683475.1 Chenopodium quinoa | reverse complement strand
ATCAACAAGAAGTCGCCTGCTCCGGTCAAGGAGCAGTCGGCTAAGAAACCCTCCACTTCACTGAAGAGGAAGCCAGTTCAAGGGCGAGAGGCGACTCCTCATCCTAAATCTAGGAAGCGGGAGCCACCTGCCCTTGATTTCACAAAATTCCGTTTTCCTACAGGAAATAGGAAACCTGTTCGTCATATTCAGGCGGACGGGTCGAAGCAAACATTCACAGACGCTTGGCTACTGCTAGAGCAGAAGAAGAGTGACCGATTGTCAGAGTCGGCCTCTACTTCAAACTTCCAAGACAGTCTGCGAAATACCTCAATGAGGCATACGCAGTCGTATCATGGGAGTCAGTCAGGCGGTACCTCCCGTCAGTCCGGCTTTCATAGCGACCAGGCGGTACCAAACTTACCGTTTGTGCCGCAACAACAGTATTTTTTGCAGCCACCTCCGTTTGGTGGACATGCAGCAAAAAACGTCCAACCTATGGACTGGCAGCTACGGTTGCTTAGACTTGGTGAACAGCCGTCGGCCTTCTCCAAGGAAATTACTGAAGCCGCTCAGCCGGCCAAAGTGAAAAATGTATTAGTAGGCGCCTATGACGGCACTACTAACCCAGAAGACCATCTGATGGCATTCACCAACCTGATGTACCTTCAAGGGTTGGATGATCCCACTTGGTGCAAGTGTTTCCCAGCGACTCTCAAAGGAATCGCACAACAATGATTCGGCAACCTGCCGACTTGTTGTGTAAATAGCTTCAGGACGCTTGCTTACTTATTCACCTCTAACTTCGCCATAAACATCCCTGCGAAGAAAACGACCCTTGATTTAGGAACAATTCAGCAGGGCGAGAAGGAGGGGCTTCGTTCATACATCAGGCGGTTTAACCTGATGAGAATACAGATTCAAGGGTTACCGGATGAGGTAGCCTATACAGATGATGCAGTCGTCTACACCATTGAAGGCGGCTTCTAAGGAAGCGGCCCCACTATTAGGGGCAACAAATCCAATATCAGGCGTTTAGATGTAAATTCCGTTCACCAAGAACGGCCGTCCAAATATTCATTTCCTGAGATTGTCATCACTGAAGAAGATCTAGGAGGGGTAAGAGGGCCGCATGACGACCCTATCGTTATTGAATGTAAAGTGGCCAACCAGAGAGTTGGCCCGAATCCTCATAGATACCGGAAGCTCCTCAGATCTCATCAGTAGCAGATGTCTGTCGAAAATAATATCAGACTGATTGCATACATCCGGCCTCCCACCCTTTAGTAGGGTTTGGAGGAGGAGTCGTCCACCCAGTGGGACGAGTGGATTTACCCATCCGTCTGGGCGAAAAAAGGGGAAGGACGACACATGGTAGTCCGTTTCCTGGTAGTAGAAAAACTCTCGGCTTTACAACATGATTCTGGGACGACCAACCCTGAATAATTCCAAGGCTGTTATAATCCCATCTCTTATGTTGCTCAAGTTTGAGAGGATAATGGAACAGTCGGCTCCCTAAGGGAGATCAGAGGATGGCCCGAGAGTGCTATCTCTCGGATGTCAAGCCCACTGTTATGGCCACTGGGTCAAGTGGTGAAAAAACAGACCTTGACAATGTCAAGAAGAGTGCGCCTGTTCAAGAAGCAGGCGGCAAGAAGAGAAAGCATCCCAGACAGGGGCCGCAAGAAAAGAAAGAAAATAGCAATCATTGGCAGAGGAGCGGTCGGATGAGTTCCGCCCTCAGCCGGCTGGTGAGCATACGGACCTGATCTTAGACGACTCACGTCCTGATCGAACAGTCAAAGTTGGGACGACTGCTCTGAGAGACCTTGGTGACGACTTTCACAAACTATTGAAAGAATACAAGAACATCTTTGCATTCGAAGTCCATGAAATGCCAGGCATTAGTCTTGATCTGGCGTACATAAACTGGCCGTGGATCCGAAAAAGAAGCCGGTACGACAGAAGAACAGAACCATGGCGAAGAAAAGAAGTCAGGCGGCAGCCGCCGAAGTGAAAAAAATTACTTGATGCAGGGTTCATTCGGCAATGTTACTTCCCAGACTGGGTTGCAAATGTGGTGCTTGTTAAAAAGCCGAATGGCACCTGGCGAATGTGTGTAAGACTACACAGACTTAAACAAGGCGTGCCTCAAAGACAGTTACCCTCTGCATAAAAATTGATAAATCTTGTCGACTCAACAGCCGGCCATGCTTTTGATGAGCTTTATGGACGCCTACTTTGGTTTCCATCAAATTCCTTTATGGAAGAAAGATCAGGAGAAGACGGCCTTCGTCACTGATCAGGGGTTATACTGTTACACGGTCATGCCGTTTGGTCTTAAGAATGCTCCGGCTACCTTCCAGCGAATGATAAAACACTGTGTTCTTTGATCAGATTGGGAGAAATGTGGAGGCATACATTGATGGATATGATGTCAAGACTAAACTTCAGAAAGATCATCTGTCGGACCTCCGAGAAAACTTTCGCCACACTCAGGCGGCACCATGTCATGCTCAATCGCAAGAAATGTGTATTTGGGGTTGAGTCTGGGAAATTTCTCGGATTCCTTATCAATCAGAGAGGAATAGAGGCAAACCCTGAGAAGGTGCAGACGGTCATTGACATGCAGTCGCCTCGTTACCATCCGAGAGGTTCAGAAGTTAACAGGTTGTCTGGCGGCCTTGGGAAGATTTCTAAGCCGATCATGCGACAAATGCCATATACTTTTTCCAGGCAATTAAGAAGAAGGCAAGGTTTGAATGGGGGCCGGATGCTGAGGCCGCCTTCCAGAAATTGAAAGTTCACTTGCATTCCTTGCCGAGGCTGGTCAGCCCTTTGCCCAAAGAAGTACTCTACATGTACCTGGCCGTCTCTGATCATCCGTTAAGCGCTGTTCTCCTTGCTGAAAGAGACGGCTGTCAGCTCCCGGTCTACTTTGTCAGTCATTGTACTGAAAAAATGCCGAGTTGAGGTATCCCTTAGTGGAGAAATTTTGGTCTTGCACTCTTCATGGCTGTTAAAAAATTGAAGCCCTACTTTTTGGCACATGCAGTCGTCGTGTATACAGACCAACCTATCAAGCGGCCACTGACCATCATGGAGTCGTCAGGCCGAATGATCAAATGGGCCATAGAAATTCAGAGCCTCGAAGTTACTTTCGAGCCTAGAAAAAGCAGTGAAGGGCAAGCCTTTGCTGACTTTATTGTTGAGATGACTCGTCCCCCTGACTCTCAAGTTCCAGACCAAGTCTGGAAGGTTATATGTAGACGGAAGCTCTACAAAATGGTTGTGGAGCAGGCGTCATATGTCAGTCGCCGGAGGGCGACAGGTACGTGTATGCTCTACGCTTCAGTTTTCAGGCCTCAAACAATGAGCAGAATATAAAGCTTTACTAGCCGGAATCCGCATGTGCAAGGCGGCAGGGGCAAGAAAAATAGATCCATGTTCCGATTCACAATTGATAGTGAGTCAGTACAATGGCGAATACGAAGCAACCCATCCGGCCATGATCAAGTATTTACAGGCGGTCCGACAAGCAGTCGGCTCCCTTGAGATTTCCATCTGATCCAAGTGCCGTGATAAAAAAACAAACTAGGCTGATGCACTGTCAAAATTAGCATCATCCGCCTCCTCTGATACTCCTCGAAACTGTTTTTTTGGGAAGTAATGGAGAAGAGAAGCATCGAGGAAGACCCTATTGGAATCCTAGACAGAAGCTCAACCTGGATGGATTCAATCAGGTATATCTGACAAACGGTACACTGCCGGATGATCATCAACAGGCGCAGCACTGAAAAAACGAGCCACCAGTTTTGAAATAATAAAGGGAGAACTTCACAAAAAAGGGTACCTTCAACCCTTCTTAAAGTGTGTAATTCCAGAAAAGGGACGAGAGATACTAGACGATCTTCACTCTGGTTACTGTGCTTCTCATATAGGCGGTAGGACGCTTGCTCAACGGGCAAGCGGCAGGGCTACTTTTGGCCTACTTTAGAAGCAGATGCAATGGAGATGGTGAAAAAATGTGACAAGTGCCAAAGGTTTGGCAAGCTAATTCACCGTCCGGCTACTGACCTCACTACCATTCGTAAGCCCACTACCGTTTGCTAAGTGGGGCATGGACATTCTGGGTCCATATACGGCCTGCTACAGGCAGAAGGAGGTACATACTTGTTGTCGTCGGACTACTTCACTAAATGGGTAGAGGCGGAGGCTGTAAAGGGAATCAAGACGAAGGATGTAATTTCATTCATTTGGAAAAATGTCATCACTCGGTTCGGGGTTCCCATGTCTATGGTTTTTGATAATGGTCCCCAATTTGAGACGTCTGTTCTCAAAAGCTGGTTGGGTGACCAAGGAATTGCACACTACTTTGCATCTGTCGGTCGTCCACAAGCAAACGGCCAGGTAGAAGCCTTTAACAAAATCATCTCAGACGGTCTCAAGAAAAAGATTGAACGAGCAGGCGCCTATGGGCGGATGAATTACAACATTTTCTCTGGGCCATTAGGACGACTGAAAAAGGGCGACTGGAGAAAACTCCATTCCTCCTAACTTTATGTGCGGAAGCTGTTCTTCCAATAGAACACTACGAGCCGACTCTTCGAGTAATGCTATATGACGAAGAGGAAAACTGGGAAGCCATGCGCCTGGCATTAGACTCACTTCCTGAAAGGAGGGGCAATGCTGTCTTGCGCCATGAAATTTACCGCCTGAGAATGACTAGATCATACAACAAAAAAGTACACAGGCGTCCACTCAAAGTGGGGACTTTGTACTTAGAAAAATGGAAACAGTTGGTAGGCTAATGAGTCTGGAAAAAACTAACTCCCAACTGGAAGGACCCTACCGAATCTGTGAAGAGTCAGGGACGGTACCTTACCGTCTGGAAACACCAGACGGACGACCGTTGCCCTCGAACATGGAATGTAGACAATCTTAAGAAATATTCTTTTGAATGATGTAAATAGTTTACACTTAATGATCAATTTTGTACTAAGAGGGCATGCCTGCTGAAAAAACAGTCGGCTACTCTCCATGTTTAATTTTTATTTAAGAGGGGCATGCCGTCTGTACCTTTACATTCGGCTACTCTCCATTGAGTATTTCACTCTATCTTCAGAGGGGCATGCCGTCTGTACCTTTACAGTCGGCTACTCTCCATTGAGTATTTTACTATCTTCAGAGGGCATGCCGTCTGCACCTTTCGGTCGGCTACTCTCCATTGAGTGTTTTACTTACAATAGGGCATGTCGTCTGGACATATAGTCGGCTACTCTCCATAAGAAGATGGTCGACTGTTCCAAACACATAGCCACCCTCCTAATACTTAGCTAAAAAGATTAGGGCCTGGCCGACCCTGTGCCTAACAGGCGGCTACCCTCCTTTTACTTAGCACCTACGTTCACCAAGAACTTACCAAGGCCACAGGCCAAATGATCAGACCAGGCGCCAAGCCAACTGATCAAATCTTCAAAACTAATACGACCTGTCCCAACATCATAGCAGGCGTCCGCGGCATCCCTCCGGATGAAATTCGTCGCAGAGAGCAGCTCCCTTTTGGGTGGAACATTGCTCTATAAACTAATTACACGGCACCTATACGACTTCCCCCAAGGGCAACCACGTAAACCGTTTTTGAGACAAGGATAACTCTATCACTAACCAAACCAGTGGTAGCAGTTGACATCTGAGTCAGATGACCGCCTGTATTACTTGGGATAAATGAAGGGGTACCTCTTGAGTTCATAGCCAACAAACATTGGCGAATCAAAAGGATCAGCCGGCCTCCGCCGCCTGGTACCTTTACTACTCAAGCAGGAGTGACGGCGATTGAGTAACTCCAAAGTTAACTCATAGTCACTCCCTCAAACTTGGTATGGAACTTAAAATGTTTGAGTAGACTGCCTGTTTTTCGCAAACAGGGGCTCTCAACCACTACTCCTGCTAGGTTAAAAAACGTATGAGTTAAAAGCCAACAAACATTAGCGAATAAAGGGGAACAACCGGTACCCACCGCTTGATACCTCTACTACTCAGTTCCTTTGGCAACTAAGTAACAATCATGTTCACTTGGTCAGACCACTTTCCTACTTGGTTAAATTTACAAATGACAGGACCACCTGCCTAAAAAAGGATCCAGTCTTTAAAATAGTTCGAATTACCAATTGGATAAATGGCCGACTGATCGTCTATCCTGGAAACAGACAACCAGTCGTCCAGGGCATAGGCGGCGTGACTAACTATCCGTACCTGTCTGCAACTATCGGCCATGTAAAACAGTCGGTCTAGTGAACAATTGGATATTAGAATATTCAATACTTAGACAAATTTGAATCAAAACAAAAATTCATTAAAAAGAAGCCGGTCATTAAAGACCGACAAAATATTCAGAGCCCCAGCCCCCTGGCCGGGTAAATACAAAACAAACGGCACACAGGCCGTGGAAAGAATACATAAAGCTTAAGAAGGGGGCAGATCTTCAATATTAGCAGCTGCCGCCTGGTCAGCACTCTTCTTGCTGGACTCGGCTTCAGCTGCATCCTTTTTTGATGCATTACCCCCAAGCGGCACAAGCGCCACTACCGGCTCCTCCTCCTCCAACGCTTCCTTCAACGCCTCTTCCTCAGCAGCCGCTTGGATCTCTTGATTATATGTATCAGAACACTGGCGGTACGTTTTTTCCCATGAGGCAAAAGACGGCATTGGGAAGAGGCGGCCCCAAGTCATGCGCTGGGATTTGAGCAGAGTCTTCCATCATCTCCCAGACCAGCTCTTTCTTCTCTTGCTCGGCCTTTTTCGAGAGCTCCTGAGTAAGACTCTTTCTCCTGGGTCACCAGGCGTTCCTTTACGTTGGCCAAGGATTTCTCCAAGGCTTCGTAGGAGTACATCTTTAGGCGAAGAGGTTTCAGCTCGGCCTTGAGATTGGAGATGGTCGCCTCCAGCTCGCCATTCCTCTTCTGGGTCGCCTCTAACTGAGCCCGAATAGCGGCGGTAGCCTGCGCCTGATAATAAAGAATATCAATGGTCAGCACTTCATTTTGGGCAATTTGAAACATTTCCTTATCACAGTCAGAGGCGACCATAGCTTTTGCAGCCTTTACCTCTTTGTTCTTCCGGTCTAGCGGCTTCGAAGGCCGTTCACTCGGAGTAGGGCCTAAGTAAAAAGGAACAGGCGTCAGTTTCCAAACAAAAAGAAAACAGGCGACCTGGAATTCAAATACTCAAAAATATGCTAAGTATACCTCAGCAAGGACCCCTGCAATCCCGTCTAGGTCAAGGGTGCCGACACCCCTGACCGCCTCCCTTTCAGCTGGAGGAACGACCCTGATCATAGACTTGGCCACCTCTACCAAGTCAGGCTCCTGAGGGCCGGCTGCATCAAGCACAAACAAACGGATTAGACCTAGTAAAAAAAGGAGCAAGTCTAAAAATTTACAAGGACAACTTCATACTTCTAGGCGGCCCAGTTGGAGTTTTAGAATAAGTGGTCGGCTGTTTCTCAGTCGCCACATGTTTCCTGGCAGAACCAGGAGAGCTCGCAACAGCCGTCCTCCGGGCCTTGGGGTCCGGCTGTTGGGAAGTAGAAAGCTCTTGGAGCACCCGTCTAAAAAAAAAAAAAGAAGAAAAAAGTCAGTATATGCATAAACAACTCCAAAAAGAGGGTGAAAGGTTCGAAGCCCACCAAGGGTGCCCCCTTCTTGGGGAGTCGGTTGAAGCTTGTTGCATGATGGAGGCCCGCAACATGGCCGCCGCAGTCTTGGAGGCGGTAATTTTGCTCATGGCGTCCGTTGCAAAAACAAACAGCAAAGTTAATAAAAGTTATAACAAAAATGCACGGAACAGCAGAGTATTCGACAGGCCGACTACCTCTTGAGGACCGACTGCTGAGGCCACAGGCGGACAAAAAGTACTCGTCGTAGAGCCATTTGAAGCTCGGGACGTAGTGTAGGGGTACTTGCTCTCGTACCCCTGAAGTAGAGTCGACCCTCGACTCTACTTTAAAGAGTCCTTTATCTAGGATCTCTTTCTTACCTAGGGGGGAACAGGCGGCATGCTGCGGCCGCCTGCAAGAAGGGGCGGATTCCTGTTCCACCTATTGAAGCGCTTGTTCAGCTCTGTGTCTGAACTCTCAATGATGAGGGAGGTGCTCCGCCAGTCCTTCCATTTGTTTACTTTACCTCTCGTCATGAGGTAGCCCCTGTGGCTCGTCAATTGATACCAGCCGGTACCGCCTGCCTTAGGGGTCCGGCTGAGGTAGTTCATGTCGGCGAAAGCCTCGAAGCTCGGCTCCACCCCGTGCAGTTCGCACCCGGCCACATAGCCGAGTACGTTGACCCAGGAGTTCGGGGCTAACTGCCATAACCCCAACTCATACCCATCCAAGATCCGCTGAATAGCCGGATGTAATGGGAAGCGCAGCCCAGCCTTGATGGCGGCCTCGTAGCAGCCAAAGCAGGCGCTATCATAACTGGTACCAGCCGGCCAGACGACTGTGTCTTCTGGATCCGGCACAAACACTAAAAAGTCGGGGCCCATTGTGTGGTTTGCGATAAAGCTCTCCACTTTCTCTTGCATGGCTGTGATCCGGCCTCGAGGTACCGTGCAGTAGTAGGGGGTATTTTGCTCTCGGTAAGAGGCGGATGGCTCCGCCCAATTGTCCCCCTTCTCAACTGCGTGCGAAAGCCTCGCCTCTTGCAGGCGACTGTTTTTCTCTTCTGTGTCCAGAGAAGCACGGCCAGAAGAGCTAGACTCGGAATCGTCCTCTAACGAGTCCGTGGAGGACGACTCCTCCCCTCTCCCGGAGGGGTCTGCCTCCTCTCCTTGAAAAGGAGAAGAATTGTTAACTGTAAAATGGGAAGGGGTCAGTATGACTCCTCCCTCAGAATTGCCGGCTTTCAGGCCGCCTTGTTTCACTTCGACATCTGGCGCCTGGTCAGATGTTTCACTAATCGGCACCCTGTGGGAGGAGCCGTCTGAATTTGAGATCCTAGCAGTCTTTTTTGTTCTGGCCATCCTGCTCTGCATAGACACAGATACAGTCGGACTTTGTATAAAGGGCAAAGATGGGTCCGGAAAAGGGCAGGCGGCACTCCTAGTCCTAGATTCAGCCTTCCCCGGTGACCGGCTGATCACTAACCTAGGTCGTGTCGTGTGCTTCCGTGGTGCCATTTCAAAAAAGAATAAAAAGAAAATTAAGAGTAAGAGAACCGACAGTTACCTGAACGAGTGACGGTTGATGAAGTCATGAAAATCCTTTGCAGTCGGCTTGTCAGAACAGGCGGTAGGCAGAAAAGGTCCAAAATGTCAGAGCAAGTTCAGGGGTCCGAATGTTCTCTCACAAAGTTCTCAAGTGTGAAAATGACTCAAGTCAACACTCCTTTATATAGGCGAAGTGAGAAGGCGAAGGGTCACTTCCAGAATTAAAATTTGGGCGGGAGAATCTCTCGGCCCTTCGCCGAGTGACACCTGTAGCAGGTCGTTGCCTGTTACAGTTCGACACCTGTCACAGGTAACACGTGACCAGTCACGTGCCACCTGTGAGGGGCAAATGATTAGGGGATTTTTCTCCCACCAATCACCATCTGACAAGTGGACCAATCAGGTTCCACCATGTGTCCGTCACATGGGCCAATAGGAGCCTGCCACGTGTCAAGCAATGATCCGTCCACCTTGGACCAATTACGACACGACATGTGTCCTTCCCATGACACCTGGGAAAACCGGCCACCCATGCCAAACTTCCGAGGGAAGCCCAATCAGCCCTAGGTTAACCTAAACCTAGGATTGGCACGTTTCCCAAGGTTATAAATACCTCCCTTAATCCTCATTAAGGGAGATTACACACATTAATTACAGAGATAATAGGCTGATAACGCTAACGAAGCAGATTACGCTTAAAACTCACATTAAACACTCTCACCTAGAGAGACTCAATCACTTTAATTTCCGCATTAATTACTCCTTAATCAAGTACTAACTTGACCGTTGGAGGCGCAGCTCCCACCACCAGGAATCTCCGTTGTTTTGCAGGTACAGGCGTCCGGTTCCAGTCTCGGAATTGTAACTCTCCCGCATGACATCAGAAAACCCCGAAACAACTTTCATATGATTTAATTAGCTTTGTTTGAATGTTTTTGACTTTCATTTGATGCAATTAGCTTTGTTTGAATGTGTTTGACTTTCGTTTGATTTAATTATCTTTTTTGAATGCATTTGACTTTCATTTGATTCAGATAGCATTGTTTGAATGTGTTTGACTTTCATTTGATTCAAATATCTTTGTTTGAATGTGTTTGCCTTCCATTGGATTTAATTAGCTTTGTTTGAATGTGGTTGACTTTTAATTGATTCAATTTGATCTGTTGAATGCATTTGACTTTCATTTGATTCAAAAAGATTTGTTTGAATGTGTTGGACTTTCATATGATTCAATTAGTATCGTTGAATGCATTTGACAATCATTTGATTCGAAAAGCTATGTTTGAATTTGTTTGACTTTCACTTGATTCAATTAGCTTTTTTGAACTCATTTGACTTTCTTTGGATTCAAAAAGCTTTGTTTGAATGTGTTTGAATTTCACTTGATTTAAATTAGCTTTGTTTGAATGTGGTTAACTTTCATTTGATTCAATTAGCTTTGTTTGAATGTGGTTGACTTTCATTTGATTCAACTAGGTTTGTTAGAATGCCATTGACTTTCGTTTGATTCAATTAGGTTTGTTAGAATGCTATTGACTTTCATTTGATTCAATTAGCTTTTTTAGAATGCCATTGAGTTTCATTTGGTTCAATTAGCTTTGTTGAATGCATATGACTTTCATTTGATTCAAAAAGCTTTGTTTCAATGTGGTTGACATCCATTTTATTCAATTAGCATCATTGAACGCATTTGACAGTCATTTTATTCAAAAAGCTTTGTTTGAATTACTTAGACTTTCACTTGATTCAATTAGCTTTTTTGAATGCATTTAACTTTTATTTGATTCAAAAAGCTTTGTTTGAATGTGTTTGCCTTTCATATGATTCAATTAGTATCATTGAATGCATTTGACAATCATTTGATTCAAAAAGCTATGTTTGAATTTGTTTGACTTTCACTTGATTCAATTAGCTTTTTTGAACTCATTTGACTTTCTTTGGATTCAAAAAGCTTTGTTTGAATGTGTTTGAATTTCACTTGATTTAAATTAGCTTTGTTTGAATGTGGTTAACTTTCATTTGATTCAATTAGCTTTGTTTGAATGTGGTTGACTTTCATTTGATTCAATTAGGTTTGTTAGAATGCCATTGACTTTTGTTTGATTCAATTAGGTTTGTTAGAATGCCATTGACTTTCATTTGATTCAATTAGCTTTGTTGAATGCATATGACTTTTATTTGATTCAAAAAGCTTTGTTTGAATGTGTTTGACTTTCATTTGATTCAATTAGCATCGTTGAACGCATTTGACAGTCATTTGATTCAAAAAACTTTGTTTGAATTACCTAGACTTTCACTTGATTCAATTAGCTTTTTTGAATGCATTTAACTTTCATTTGATTTAAAAAGCTTTATTTAAATGTAATTAACTTTCACTTGATTTAATTACTTTTATTTAATTGCATTTGACTTTCAGTTGATTTAAAAAGATTTGTTTGAATGTGCTTGACTTTCATATGATTCAATTAACATCGTTGAATGGATTTGACAATCATTTGATTCAAAAAGCTTTGTTTGACTTTCACTTGATTCAAATCGCTATTTCGAATGCATTTGAATTTCATTTGATTAAAAAAGCTTTGTTTGAATGTGTTTGATTTTCATTTGATTAAATTAGCTTTGTTTGAATGTGATTGACTTTCATTTGAATCAATTAGCTTTGTTTAATGCATTTGACTTTCATTTAATTCAAAAAGCTTTGTTTGAACGTGTTTGACTTTAATTTGATTCAAATTGCTTTGTTTGAATGTTTTTTACTTTCACTTGATTTAAATACCTTTTTTGAATGTGTTTGACTTTCATTTGATTCAAATAGCATTTCTTGAATGTGTTTGACTTTCATTTGGTTCAAATAGCTTTGTTTAAATGTGTTTGACTTTCATTTGATTCAATTAGCTTTGCTTGAATGTGGTTAACTTTCAATTGAGTCAATTTGCTCTGTTGAATGCATTTGACTTTCATTTGATTCAAAAAGTTTTTTTTGACTGTCGTATGATTCAATTAGCCTCGTTGAATGCATTTGACAATCATTTGATTCAAAAAGCTTTGTTTGAATTCTTTGGACTTTTAGTTGATTCAATTAGCTTTTTTGAAAGCATTTGACTTTCATATGATTTAATTAGCTTTGTTTGAATGTTTTTGACTTTCATTTGATGCAATTAGCTTTGTCTGAATGTGTTTGACTTTCGTTTGATTTAATTACCTTTTTTGAATGCATTTGACTTTCATTTGATTCAGATAGCATTGTTTGAATGTGTTTGACTTTCATTTGATTCAAATAGCTTTGTTTGAATGTGTTTGCCTTCCATTGGATTTAATTAGCTTTGTTTGAATGTAGTTGACTTTTAAGTGATTCAATTTGATATGTTGAATGCATTTGACTTTCATTTGATTCAAAAAGATTTGTTTGAATGTGTTTGACTTTCATGTGATTCAATTAGTATTGTTGAATGCATTTGACAATCATTTGATTCAAAAAGCTATGTTTGAATTTGTTTGACTTTCACTTGATTCAATTAGCTTTTTTGAACTCATTTGACTTTCTTTGGATTCAAAAAGCTTTGTTTGAATGTGTTTGAATTTCACTTGATTTAAATTAGCTTTGTTTGAATGTGGTTAACTTTCATTTGATTCAATTAGCTTTGTTTGAATGTGGTTGACTTTCATTTGATTCAACTAGGTTTGTTAGAATGCCATTGACTTTCGTTTGATTCAATTAGGTTTGTTAGAATGCTATTGACTTTCTTTTGATTCAATTAGCTTTGTTAGAATGCCATTGAGTTTCATTTGGTTCAATTAGCTTTGTTGAATGCATATGACTTTCATTTGATTTAAAAAGCTTTGTTTGAATGTGTTTGACTTCCATTTGATTCAATTAGCATCATTGAACGCATTTGACAGTCATTTTATTCAAAAAGCTTTGTTTGAATTACTTAGACTTTCACTTGATTCAATTAGCTTTTTTGAATGCATTTAACTTTTATTTGATTCAAAAAGCTTTGTTTGAATGTGTTTGACTTTCATTTGATTCAATTAGCTTTGTGGGAATGCACTTGACAATCACTTAATTAAAAAAGCTTTGTTTGAATGTGTTTGACTTTCACTAGATTAAATTAGCTTTTTTGAATGCATTTAACTTTTATTTAATTAAAAAAGCTTTGTCCGAATGATGTGGATTTAAACCCCTTAACTTAATAAAGAATCTAAAATCACACAAGTAACACAAGCCCTTCGAATTTCCTAAGAAAATCGAACAACTTAAGAATAACGAACCGGATATGACTTTGAAAACGACCACTCCTGGAACGAATTCAACGCCTCTCAAATTACCTAGACCACTCCTGGAACTAAGTACTTTGATGAACAAAACTTAGACTACTCCTAGAACTAAGAATTGAACGTTCTAATTATCAAAACAACTCCTTGAATTGAAAACTAGCAAAAGAATTTGTAAGCAATTAAGCAAAACAAACAATTAACTTGAATTTTAATGATTTTCGAATGTTATTAAAAAACCACGAAAATTACATTATTTATAGACTAAAACTAACTATTCCTAAGTCTATTCAAACTAGAAAAAAACCCTAGCCTTGATCCCAAAGTATCCTAGATAGAATAGGAAAACCAATTCTAATGGAACTAGGAAACTAGTAATAAGACTAGTTCTAATTAATCTAAAACTTCTTAAAACAATTCCTAATTGACTTAGAAATTATTTTAAAATAAAATAACAGAAATTAAGAAGATTACTAATTGCTTAAACCAAGAAAAACCCTTTCAAGTGAAAGGTAAAAACTTGCAAGCAAAAACTCTAGAAAAAACTAAGTAAAGAAAATCATGCTTTTCGTTCAGTCGCCGAAACTCTTTGCACGCGCAACCAAAGTGGTGCACGCGCCTGAACAATGTCAAGGTGGGTCCAAGGCGGAGCTAGGGAGTCGGAGCGTGGGCCGGGAGTCGGCGCGTGGCAGCATGTGTGCTCGTCGGAAGTGAACTTCGCAATTTCTTCTTCTTTGTAATTCGTGCTTGTTTCTTTCCAATTTAAGCTATTGGATATTTCCTTGTTTATTATCTTGTTTATTTTCTTGTTTGGGCAGCCCATAATGAAGCTATTTGGACCTTCTACAAGTGTCTTCGACCCTTCAAAAGAATTAGCCTCTTGATTCACATCATCGAATGTGTTTGACTTTCATTTGATGCAATTAGCTTTGTTTGAATGTGTTTGACTTTCATTTGATTCAATAAGCTTTGTTGAATGCATTTAACTTTCACTTGATTTAAAAAGCTTTGTTTAAATGTGTTTGACTTTCACTTGATTTAATTACTTTTTTTTAATTGCATATGACTTTCAGTAGATTCAAAAAGATTTGTTTGAATGTGCTTGACTTTCATATCATTCAATTAGCATCGTTGAATGGATTTGACAATCATTTGATTCAAAAAGTTTTTTTTGACTTTCACTTGATTCAAATCGCTATTTTGAATGCATTTGAATTTCATTTGATTGAAAAAGCTTTGTTTGAATATGTTTGATTTTTATTTGATTAAATTAGCTTTGTTTGAATGTAATTGACTTTCATTTGAATCAATTAGCTTTGTTTAATGCATTTGACTTTCATTTAATTAAAAAAGCTTTGTTTGAATGTGTTTGACTTTCACTAGATTAAATTAGCTTTTTTGAATGCATATAACTTTTATTTAATTAAAAAAGCTTTGTTCGAATGTGTTTGACTTTCATTTGATGCAATTAGCTTTGTTTGAATGTGTTTGACTTTCATTTGATTCAATAAGATTTGTTTGAATGTGTTTGACTTTCATGTGATTCAATTAGTATTGTTGAATGCATTTGACAATTATTTGATTCAAAAAGCTATGTTTGAATTTGTTTGACTTTCACTTGATTCAATTAGCTTTTTTGAACTCATTTGACTTTCTTTGGATTCAAAAAGCTTTGTTTGAATGTGTTTGAATTTCACTTGATTTAAATTAGCTTTGTTTGAATGTGGTTAACTTTCATTTGATTCAATTAGCTTTGTTTGAATGTGGTTGACTTTCATTTGATTCAACTAGGTTTGTTAGAATGCCATTGACTTTCGTTTGATTCAATTAGGTTTGTTAGAATGCTATTGACTTTCTTTTGATTCAATTAGCTTTGTTAGAATGCCATTGAGTTTCATTTGGTTCAATTAGCTTTGTTGAATGCATATGACTTTCATTTGATTTAAAAAGCTTTGTTTGAATGTGTTTGACTTCCATTTGATTCAATTAGCATCATTGAACGCATTTGACAGTCATTTTATTCAAAAAGCTTTGTTTGAATTACTTAGACTTTCACTTGATTCAATTAGCTTTTTTGAATGCATTTAACTTTTATTTGATTCGAAAAGCTTTGTTTGAATGTGTTTGACTTTCATTTGATTCAATTAGCTTTGTGGGAATGCACTTGACAATCACTTAATTAAAAAAGCTTTGTTTGAATGTGTTTGACTTTCACTAGATTAAATTAGCTTTTTTGAATGCATTTAACTTTTATTTAATTAAAAAAGCTTTGTCCGAATGATGTGGATTTAAACCCCTTAACTTAATAAAGAATCTAAAATCACACAAGTAACACAAGCCCTTCGAATTTCCTAAGAAAATCGAACAACTTAAGAATAACGAACCGGATATGACTTTGAAAACGACCACTCCTGGAACGAATTCAACGCCTCTCAAATTACCTAGACCACTCCTGGAACTAAGTACTTTGATGAACAAAACTTAGACTACTCCTAGAACTAAGAATTGAACGTTCTAATTATCAAAACAACTCCTTGAATTGAAAACTAGCAAAAGAATTTGTAAGCAATTAAGCAAAACAAACAATTAACTTGAATTTTAATGATTTTCGAATGTTATTAAAAAACCACGAAAATTACATTATTTATAGACTAAAACTAACTATTCCTAAGTCTATTCAAACTAGAAAAAACCCTAACGTTGATCCCAAAGTATCCTAGATAGAATAGGAAAACCAATTCTAATGGAACTAGGAAACTAGTAATAAGACTAGTTCTAATTAATCTAAAACTTCTTAAAACAATTCCTAATTGACTTAGAAATTATTTTAAAATAAAATAACAGAAATTAAGAAGATTCCTAATTGCTTAAACCAAGAAAAACCCTTTCAAGTGAAAGGTAAAAACTTGCAAGCAAAAACTCTAGAAAAAACTAAGTAAAGAAAATCATGCTTTTCGTTCAGTCGCCGAAACTCTTTGCACGCGCAACCAAAGTGGTGCACGCGCCTGAACAATGTCAAGGTGGGTCCAAGGCGGAGCTAGGGAGTCGGCGCGTGGGCCGGGAGTCGGCGCGTGGCAGCATGTGTGCTCGTCGGAAGTGAACTTCGCAATTTCTTCTTCTTTGTAATTCGTGCTTGTTTCTTTCCAATTTAAGCTATTGGATATTTCCTTGTTTATTATCTTGTTTATTTTCTTGTTTGGGCAGCCCATAATGAAGCTATTTGGACCTTCTACAAGTGTCTTGGACCCTTCAAAAGAATTAGCCTCTTGATTCACATCATCGAATGTGTTTGACTTTCATTTGATGCAATTAGCTTTGTTTGAATGTGTTTGACTTTCATTTGATTCAATAAGCTTTGTTGAATGCATTTAACTTTCACTTGATTTAAAAAGCTTTGTTTAAATGTGTTTGACTTTCACTTGATTTAATTACTTTTTTTTAATTGCATATGACTTTCAGTAGATTCAAAAAGATTTGTTTGAATGTGCTTGACTTTCATATCATTCAATTAGCATCGTTGAATGGATTTGACAATCATTTGATTCAAAAAGTTTTTTTTGACTTTCACTTGATTCAAATCGCTATTTTGAATGCATTTGAATTTCATTTGATTGAAAAAGCTTTGTTTGAATATGTTTGATTTTTATTTGATTAAATTAGCTTTGTTTGAATGTAATTGACTTTCATTTGAATCAATTAGCTTTGTTTAATGCATTTGACTTTCATTTAATTAAAAAAGCTTTGTTTGAATGTGTTTGACTTTCACTAGATTAAATTAGCTTTTTTGAATGCATATAACTTTTATTTAATTAAAAAAGCTTTGTTCGAATGTGTTTGACTTTCATTTGATGCAATTAGCTTTGTTTGAATGTGTTTGACTTTCATTTGATTCAATAAGCTTTGTTTGAATGTGTTTGACTTTCATGTGATTCAATTAGTATTGTTGAATGCATTTGACAATTATTTGATTCAAAAAGCTATGTTTGAATTTGTTTGACTTTCACTTGATTCAATTAGCTTTTTTGAACTCATTTGACTTTCTTTGGATTCAAAAAGCTTTGTTTGAATGTGTTTGAATTTCACTTGATTTAAATTAGCTTTGTTTGAATGTGGTTAACTTTCATTTGATTCAATTAGCTTTGTTTGAATGTGGTTGACTTTCATTTGATTCAACTAGGTTTGTTAGAATGCCATTGACTTCGTTTGATTCAATTAGGTTTGTTAGAATGCTATTGACTTTCTTTTGATTCAATTAGCTTTGTTAGAATGCCATTGAGTTTCATTTGGTTCAATTAGCTTTGTTGAATGCATATGACTTTCATTTGATTTAAAAAGCTTTGTTTGAATGTGTTTGACTTCCATTTGATTCAATTAGCATCATTGAACGCATTTGACAGTCATTTTATTCAAAAAGCTTTGTTTGAATTACTTAGACTTTCACTTGATTCAATTAGCTTTTTTGAATGCATTTAACTTTTATTTGATTCGAAAAGCTTTGTTTGAATGTGTTTGACTTTCATTTGATTCAATTAGCTTTGTGGGAATGCACTTGACAATCACTTAATTAAAAAAGCTTTGTTTGAATGTGTTTGACTTTCACTAGATTAAATTAGCTTTTTTGAATGCATTTAACTTTTATTTAATTAAAAAAGCTTTGTCCGAATGATGTGGATTTAAACCCCTTAACTTAATAAAGAATCTAAAATCACACAAGTAACACAAGCCCTTCGAATTTCCTAAGAAAATCGAACAACTTAAGAATAACGAACCGGATATGACTTTGAAAACGACCACTCCTGGAACGAATTCAACGCCTCTCAAATTACCTAGACCACTCCTGGAACTAAGTACTTTGATGAACAAAACTTAGACTACTCCTAGAACTAAGAATTGAACGTTCTAATTATCAAAACAACTCCTTGAATTGAAAACTAGCAAAAGAATTTGTAAGCAATTAAGCAAAACAAACAATTAACTTGAATTTTAATGATTTTCGAATGTTATTAAAAAACCACGAAAATTACATTATTTATAGACTAAAACTAACTATTCCTAAGTCTATTCAAACTAGAAAAAACCCTAACGTTGATCCAAAGTATCCTAGATAGAATAGGAAAACCAATTCTAATGGAACTAGGAAACTAGTAATAAGACTAGTTCTAATTAATCTAAAACTTCTTAAAACAATTCCTAATTGACTTAGAAATTATTTTAAAATAAAATAACAGAAATTAAGAAGATTCCTAATTGCTTAAACCAAGAAAAACCCTTTCAAGTGAAAGGTAAAAACTTGCAAGCAAAAACTCTAGAAAAAACTAAGTAAAGAAAATCATGCTTTTCGTTCAGTCGCCGAAACTCTTTGCACGCGCAACCAAAGTGGTGCACGCGCCTGAACAATGTCAAGGTGGGTCCAAGGCGGAGCTAGGGAGTCGGCGCGTGGGCCGGGAGTCGGCGCGTGGCAGCATGTGTGCTCGTCGGAAGTGAACTTCGCAATTTCTTCTTCTTTGTAATTCGTGCTTGTTTCTTTCCAATTTAAGCTATTGGATATTTCCTTGTTTATTATCTTGTTTATTTTCTTGTTTGGGCAGCCCATAATGAAGCTATTTGGACCTTCTACAAGTGTCTTGGACCCTTCAAAAGAATTAGCCTCTTGATTCACATCATCGAATGTGTTTGACTTTCATTTGATGCAATTAGCTTTGTTTGAATGTGTTTGACTTTCATTTGATTCAATAAGCTTTGTTGAATGCATTTAACTTTCACTTGATTTAAAAAGCTTTGTTTAAATGTGTTTGACTTTCACTTGATTTAATTACTTTTTTTTAATTGCATATGACTTTCAGTAGATTCAAAAAGATTTGTTTGAATGTGCTTGACTTTCATATCATTCAATTAGCATCGTTGAATGGATTTGACAATCATTTGATTCAAAAAGTTTTTTTTGACTTTCACTTGATTCAAATCGCTATTTTGAATGCATTTGAATTTCATTTGATTGAAAAAGCTTTGTTTGAATATGTTTGATTTTTATTTGATTAAATTAGCTTTGTTTGAATGTAATTGACTTTCATTTGAATCAATTAGCTTTGTTTAATGCATTTGACTTTCATTTAATTAAAAAAGCTTTGTTTGAATGTGTTTGACTTTCACTAGATTAAATTAGCTTTTTTGAATGCATATAACTTTTATTTAATTAAAAAAGCTTTGTTCGAATGTGTTTGACTTTCATTTGATGCAATTAGCTTTGTTTGAATGTGTTTGACTTTCATTTGATTCAATAAGCTTTGTTTGAATGTGTTTGACTTTCATGTGATTCAATTAGTATTGTTGAATGCATTTGACAATTATTTGATTCAAAAAGCTATGTTTGAATTTGTTTGACTTTCACTTGATTCAATTAGCTTTTTTGAACTCATTTGACTTTCTTTGGATTCAAAAAGCTTTGTTTGAATGTGTTTGAATTTCACTTGATTTAAATTAGCTTTGTTTGAATGTGGTTAACTTTCATTTGATTCAATTAGCTTTGTTTGAATGTGGTTGACTTTCATTTGATTCAACTAGGTTTGTTAGAATGCCATTGACTTCGTTTGATTCAATTAGGTTTGTTAGAATGCTATTGACTTTCTTTTGATTCAATTAGCTTTGTTAGAATGCCATTGAGTTTCATTTGGTTCAATTAGCTTTGTTGAATGCATATGACTTTCATTTGATTTAAAAAGCTTTGTTTGAATGTGTTTGACTTCCATTTGATTCAATTAGCATCATTGAACGCATTTGACAGTCATTTTATTCAAATAGCTTTGTTTGAATTACTTAGACTTTCACTTGATTCAATTAGCTTTTTTGAATGCATTTAACTTTTATTTGATTCGAAAAGCTTTGTTTGAATGTGTTTGACTTTCATTTGATTCAATTAGCTTTGTGGGAATGCACTTGACAATCACTTAATTAAAAAAGCTTTGTTTGAATGTGTTTGACTTTCACTAGATTAAATTAGCTTTTTTGAATGCATTTAACTTTTATTTAATTAAAAAAGCTTTGTCCGAATGATGTGGATTTAAACCCCTTAACTTAATAAAGAATCTAAAATCACACAAGTAACACAAGCCCTTCGAATTTCCTAAGAAAATCGAACAACTTAAGAATAACGAACCGGATATGACTTTGAAAACGACCACTCCTGGAACGAATTCAACGCCTCTCAAATTACCTAGACCACTCCTGGAACTAAGTACTTTGATGAACAAAACTTAGACTACTCCTAGAACTAAGAATTGAACGTTCTAATTATCAAAACAACTCCTTGAATTGAAAACTAGCAAAAGAATTTGTAAGCAATTAAGCAAAACAAACAATTAACTTGAATTTTAATGATTTTCGAATGTTATTAAAAAACCACGAAAATTACATTATTTATAGACTAAAACTAACTATTCCTAAGTCTATTCAAACTAGAAAAAACCCTAACGTTGATCCCAAAGTATCCTAGATAGAATAGGAAAACCAATTCTAATGGAACTAGGAAACTAGTAATAAGACTAGTTCTAATTAATCTAAAACTTCTTAAAACAATTCCTAATTGACTTAGAAATTATTTTAAAATAAAATAACAGAAATTAAGAAGATTCCTAATTGCTTAAACCAAGAAAAACCCTTTCAAGTGAAAGGTAAAAACTTGCAAGCAAAAACTCTAGAAAAAACTAAGTAAAGAAAATCATGCTTTTCGTTCAGTCGCCGAAACTCTTTGCACGCGCAACCAAAGTGGTGCACGCGCCTGAACAATGTCAAGGTGGGTCCAAGGCGGAGCTAGGGAGTCGGCGCGTGGGCCGGGAGTCGGCGCGTGGCAGCATGTGTGCTCGTCGGAAGTGAACTTCGCAATTTCTTCTTCTTTGTAATTCGTGCTTGTTTCTTTCCAATTTAAGCTATTGGATATTTCCTTGTTTATTATCTTGTTTATTTTCTTGTTTGGGCAGCCCATAATGAAGCTATTTGGACCTTCTACAAGTGTCTTGGACCCTTCAAAAGAATTAGCCTCTTGATTCACATCATCGAATGTGTTTGACTTTCATTTGATGCAATTAGCTTTGTTTGAATGTGTTTGACTTTCATTTGATTCAATAAGCTTTGTTGAATGCATTTAACTTTCACTTGATTTAAAAAGCTTTGTTTAAATGTGTTTGACTTTCACTTGATTTAATTACTTTTTTTTAATTGCATATGACTTTCAGTAGATTCAAAAAGATTTGTTTGAATGTGCTTGACTTTCATATCATTCAATTAGCATCGTTGAATGGATTTGACAATCATTTGATTCAAAAAGTTTTTTTTGACTTTCACTTGATTCAAATCGCTATTTTGAATGCATTTGAATTTCATTTGATTGAAAAAGCTTTGTTTGAATATGTTTGATTTTTATTTGATTAAATTAGCTTTGTTTGAATGTAATTGACTTTCATTTGAATCAATTAGCTTTGTTTAATGCATTTGACTTTCATTTAATTAAAAAAGCTTTGTTTGAATGTGTTTGACTTTCACTAGATTAAATTAGCTTTTTTGAATGCATATAACTTTTATTTAATTAAAAAAGCTTTGTTCGAATGTGTTTGACTTTCATTTGATGCAATTAGCTTTGTTTGAATGTGTTTGACTTTCATTTGATTCAATAAGCTTTGTTTGAATGTGTTTGACTTTCATGTGATTCAATTAGTATTGTTGAATGCATTTGACAATTATTTGATTCAAAAAGCTATGTTTGAATTTGTTTGACTTTCACTTGATTCAATTAGCTTTTTTGAACTCATTTGACTTTCTTTGGATTCAAAAAGCTTTGTTTGAATGTGTTTGAATTTCACTTGATTTAAATTAGCTTTGTTTGAATGTGGTTAACTTTTATTTGATTCAATTAGCTTTGTTTGAATGTGGTTGACTTTCATTTGATTCAACTAGGTTTGTTAGAATGCCATTGACTTCGTTTGATTCAATTAGGTTTGTTAGAATGCTATTGACTTTCTTTTGATTCAATTAGCTTTGTTAGAATGCCATTGAGTTTCATTTGGTTCAATTAGCTTTGTTGAATGCATATGACTTTCATTTGATTTAAAAAGCTTTGTTTGAATGTGTTTGACTTCCATTTGATTCAATTAGCATCATTGAACGCATTTGACAGTCATTTTATTCAAATAGCTTTGTTTGAATTACTTAGACTTTCACTTGATTCAATTAGCTTTTTTGAATGCATTTAACTTTTATTTGATTCGAAAAGCTTTGTTTGAATGTGTTTGACTTTCATTTGATTCAATTAGCTTTGTGGGAATGCACTTGACAATCACTTAATTAAAAAAGCTTTGTTTGAATGTGTTTGACTTTCACTAGATTAAATTAGCTTTTTTGAATGCATTTAACTTTTATTTAATTAAAAAAGCTTTGTCCGAATGATGTGGATTTAAACCCCTTAACTTAATAAAGAATCTAAAATCACACAAGTAACACAAGCCCTTCGAATTTCCTAAGAAAATCGAACAACTTAAGAATAACGAACCGGATATGACTTTGAAAACGACCACTCCTGGAACGAATTCAACGCCTCTCAAATTACCTAGACCACTCCTGGAACTAAGTACTTTGATGAACAAAACTTAGACTACTCCTAGAACTAAGAATTGAACGTTCTAATTATCAAAACAACTCCTTGAATTGAAAACTAGCAAAAGAATTTGTAAGCAATTAAGCAAAACAAACAATTAACTTGAATTTTAATGATTTTCGAATGTTATTAAAAAACCACGAAAATTACATTATTTATAGACTAAAACTAACTATTCCTAAGTCTATTCAAACTAGAAAAAACCCTAACGTTGATCCCAAAGTATCCTAGATAGAATAGGAAAACCAATTCTAATGGAACTAGGAAACTAGTAATAAGACTAGTTCTAATTAATCTAAAACTTCTTAAAACAATTCCTAATTGACTTAGAAATTATTTTAAAATAAAATAACAGAAATTAAGAAGATTCCTAATTGCTTAAACCAAGAAAAACCCTTTCAAGTGAAAGGTAAAAACTTGCAAGCAAAAACTCTAGAAAAAACTAAGTAAAGAAAATCATGCTTTTCGTTCAGTCGCCGAAACTCTTTGCACGCGCAACCAAAGTGGTGCACGCGCCTGAACAATGTCAAGGTGGGTCCAAGGCGGAGCTAGGGAGTCGGCGCGTGGGCCGGGAGTCGGCGCGTGGCAGCATGTGTGCTCGTCGGAAGTGAACTTCGCAATTTCTTCTTCTTTGTAATTCGTGCTTGTTTCTTTCCAATTTAAGCTATTGGATATTTCCTTGTTTATTATCTTGTTTATTTTCTTGTTTGGGCAGCCCATAATGAAGCTATTTGGACCTTCTACAAGTGTCTTGGACCCTTCAAAAGAATTAGCCTCTTGATTCACATCATCGAATGTGTTTGACTTTCATTTGATGCAATTAGCTTTGTTTGAATGTGTTTGACTTTCATTTGATTCAATAAGCTTTGTTGAATGCATTTAACTTTCATTTGATTTAAAAAGCTTTGTTTAAATGTAATTGACTTTCACTTGATTTAATTACTTTTTTTTAGTTGCATATGACTTTCAGTAGATTCAAAAAGATTTGTTTGAATGTGCTTGACTTTCATATCATTCAATTAGCATCGTTGAATGGATTTGACAATCATTTGATTCAAAAAGTTTTTTTTGACTTTCACTTGATTCAAATCGCTATTTTGAATGCATTTGAGTTTCATTTGATCGAAAAAGCTTTGTTTGAATATGTTTGATTTTTATTTGATTAAATTAGCTTTGTTTGAATGTAATTGACTTTCATTTGAATCAATTAGCTTTGTTTAATGCATTTGACTTTCATTTAATTAAAAAAGCTTTGTTTGAATGTGTTTGACTTTCACTAGATTAAATTAGCTTTTTTGAATGCATATAACTTTTATTTAATTAAAAAAGCTTTGTTCGAATGTGTTTGACTTTCATTTGATGCAATTAGCTTTGTTTGAATGTGTTTGACTTTCATTTGATTCAATAAGCTTTGTTTGAATGTGTTTGACTTTCATGTGATTCAATTAGTATTGTTGAATGCATTTGACAATCATTTGATTCAAAAAGCTATGTTTGAATTTGTTTGACTTTCACTTGATTCAATTAGCTTTTTTGAACTCATTTGACTTTCTTTGGATTCAAAAAGCTTTGTTTGAATGTGTTTGAATTTCACTTGATTTAAATTATCTTTGTTTGAATGTGGTTAACTTTCATTTGATTCAATTAGCTTTGTTTGAATGTGGTTGACTTTCATTTGATTCAACTAGGTTTGTTAGAATGCCATTGACTTTCGTTTGATTCAATTAGGTTTGTTAGAATGCTATTGACTTTCTTTTGATTCAATTAGCTTTGTTAGAATGCCATTGAGTTTCATTTGGTTCAATTATCTTTGTTGAATGCATATGACTTTCATTTGATTTAAAAAGCTTTGTTTGAATGTGTTTGACTTCCATTTGATTCAATTAGTATCGTTGAATGCATTTGACAATCATTTGATTCAAAAAGATTTGTTTGAATGTGTTCGACTTTCATATGATTCAATTAGTATCGTTGAATGCATTTGACAATCATTTGATTCAAAAAGCTATGTTTGAATTTGTTTGACTTTCACTTGATTCAATTAGCTTTTTTGAACTCATTTGACTTTCTTTGGATTCAAAAAGCTTTGTTTGAATGTGTTTGAATTTCACTTGATTTAAATTAGCTTTGTTTGAATGTGGTTAACTTTCATTTGATTCAATTAGCTTTGTTTGAATGTGGTTGACTTTCATTTGATTCAATTAGGTTAGTTAGAATGCCATTGACTTTCGTTTGATTCAATTAGGTTTGTTAGAATGCCATTGACTTTCGTTTGATTCAATTAGGTTTGTTAGAATGCCATTGACTTTCATTTGATTCAATTAGCTTTGTTTGAATGTGTTTGACTTTCATTTGATTCAATTAGCATCGTTGAACGCATTTGACAGTCATTTGATTCAAAAAACTTTCTTTGAATTACCTAGACTTTCACTTGATTCAATTAGCTTTTTTGAACGTATTTAACGTTCATTTGATTTAAAAAGCTTTGTTTAAATGTAATTTACTTTCACTTGATTTAATTACTTTTTTATAATTGCATTTGACTTTCAGTTGATTCAAAAAGATTTGTTTGAATGTGCTTGACTTTCATATGATTCAATTAGCATCGTTGAATGGATTTGACAATAATTTGATTCAAAAAGCTTTGTTTGACTTTCACTTGATTCAAATCGCTATAATGAATGCATTTGAATTTCATTTGATTGATAAAGCTTTGTTTGAATGTTTTTGATTTTCATTTGATTAAATTAGCTTTGTTTGAATGTGATTGACTATCACTTGAATCAATTAGCTTTGTTTAATGCATTTGACTTTCATTTAATTCAAAAAGCTTTGTTTGAATGTGTTTGACTTTAATCTGATTCAAATAGCTTTGTTTGAATGTTTTTGACTTTCACTTGATTGAAATCGCTATTTTGAATGCATTTGAATTTCATTTGATTGAAAAAGCTTTGTTTGAATGTGTTTGATTTTCATTTGATTAAATTAGCTTTGTTTGAATGTGATTGACTTTCATTTGAATCAATTAGCTTTGTTTAATGCATTTGACTTTCATTTAATTCAAAAAGCTTTGTTTGAATGTGTTTGACTTTAATTTGATTCAGATAGCTTTGTTTGAATGATTTTGACTTTCACTTGATTTAAATACCTTTTTTGAATGCGTTTGACTTTCATTTGATTCAAATAGCATTTCTTGAATGTGTTTGACTTTCATTTGGTTCAAATAGCTTTGTTTAAATGTGTTTGACTTTCATTTGATTCAATTAGCTTTGCTTGAATGTGGTTAACTTTCAATTGAGTCAATTTGCCATGTTGAATGCATTTGACTTTCATTTGATTCAAAAATTTTTGTTTGACTGTCATATGATTCAATTAGCCTCGTTGAATGCATTTGACAATCATTTGATTCAAAAAGCTTTGTTTGAATTCTTTGGACTTTTAGTTGATTCAATTAGCTTTTTTGAAAGCATTTGTCATTCATATGATTTAATTAGCTTTGTTTGAATGTTTTTGACTTTCATTTGATGCAATTAGCTTTGTCTGAATGTGTTTGACTTTCGTTTGATTTAATTATCTTTTTTGAACGCATTTAACTTTCATTTGATTCAGATAGCATTGTTTGAATGTGTTTGACTTTCATTTGATTCAAATAGCTTTGTTTGAATGTGTTTGCCTTCCATTGGATTTAATTAGCTTTGTTTGAATGTGTTTGACTTTTAAGTGATTCAATTTGATTTGTTGAATGCATTTGACTTTCATTTGATTCAAAAGGATTTGTTTGAATGTGTTTGACTTTCATATGATTCAATTAGTATTGTTGAATGCATTTGACAATCATTTGATTCAAAAAGCTATGTTTGAATTTGTTTGACTTTCACTTGATTCAATTAGCTTTTTTGAACTCATTTGACTTTCTTTGGATTCAAAAAAGCTTTGTTTGAATGTGTTTGAATTTCACATGATTTAAATTAGCTTTGTTTGAATGTGGTTAACTTTCATTTGATTCAATTAGCTTTGTTTGAATGTGGTTGACTTTCATTTGATTCAATTTGGTCTGTTAGAATGCCATTGACTTTCGTTTGATTCAATTAGGTTTGTTAGAATGCCATTTGTTTCGGGGTTTTCTGATGTCCTGCGGGAGAGTTACAATTCCGAGACTGGAACCGGACGCCTGTACCTGCAAAACAAACGGATTCTCCGGATGATTGGAGATCCGCCTCCGACGGTCAAGTTAGTACTTGATTAAGGAGTAATTAATGCGGAAATTAAAGTGATTGGGTCTCTCTAGGTGAGAGTGTTTAATGTGTGTAATCTGCGTTTTCTGCGTAATCTCCCTTAATGAGGATTAAGGGAGGTATTTATAACCTCGGGAAACGTGCCAATCTAGGTTTAGGTTAACCTTGGGCTGATTGGGCTTCCCTCGGAAGTTGGGCCTAGGTGACCGGTTATCCCAGGTGTCATGGGAAGGACACGTGTCGTGTCGTAATTGGTCCATAGTGGACGGATCATTGCTTGACACGTGGCAGGCTCCTATTGGCCCATGTGACGGACACATGGCGGAACCTGATTGGTCCACTTGTCAGATGGTGATTGGTGGGGAAAAATCCCCTAATCATCATTGACTTTCATTTGATTCAATTAGCTTTGTAGAATGCATATGACTTTCATTTGATTCAAAAAGCTTTGTTTGAATGTGTTTGACTTTCATTTGATTCAATTAGCATCGTTGAACGCATTTGACAGTCATTTGATTCAAAAAACTTTGTTTGAATTACCTAGACTTTCACTTGATTCAATTAGCTTTTTTGAATGCAAATAACTTTCATTTGATTTAAAAAGCTTTGTTTAAATGTAATTGACTTTCACTTGATTTAATTACTTTTTTTTAATTGCATTTGACTTTCAGTTGATTCAAAAAGATTTGTTTGAATGTGCTTGACTTTCATATGATTCAATTAGCATCGTTGAATGGATTTGACAATAATTTGATTCAAAAAGCTTTGTTTGACTTTCACTTGATTCAAATCGCTATTTTGAATGCATTTGAATTTCATTTGATTGAAAAAGCTTTGTTTGAATGTGTTTGATTTTCATTTGATTAAATTAGCTTTGTTTGAATGTGATTGACTTTCATTTGAATCAACTAGCTTTGTTTAATGCATTTGACTTTCATTTAATTCAAAAAGCTTTGTTTGAATGTGTTTGACTTTAATCTGATTCAAATAGCTTTGTTTGAATGTTTTTGACTTTAACTTGACTTAAATACCTTTTTTGAATGCGTTTGACTTTCATTTGATTCAAATAGCATTTCTTGAATGTGTTTGACTTTCATTTGGTTAAAATAGCTTTGTTTAAATGTGTTTGACTTTCATTTGATTCAATTAGCTTTGCTTGAATGTGGTTAACTTTCAATTGAGTCAATTTGCTCTGTTGAATGCATTTGACTTTCATTTGATTCAAAAAGTTTTGTTTGACTGTCATATGATTCAATTAGCCTTGTTGAATGCATTTGACAATCATTTGATTCAAAAAGCTTTGTTTGAATTCTTTGAACTTTTAGTTGATTCAATTAGCTTTTTTGAAAGCATTTGACTTTCATATGATTTAATTAGCTTTGTTTGAATGTTTTTGACTTTCATTTGATGCAATTAGCTTTGTCTGAATGTGTTTGACTTTCGTTTGATTTAATTATCGTTTTTCAATGCATTTGACTTTCATTTGATTCAGATAGCATTGTTTGAATGTGTTTGACTTTCATTTGATTCAAATAGCTTTGTTTGAATGTGTTTGCCTTCCATTGGATTTAATTAGCTTTGTTTGAATGTGGTTGACTTTTAAGTGATTCAATTTGATCTGTTGATTGCATTTGACTTTCATTTGATTCAAAAAGATTTGTTTCAATGTGTTTGACTTTCATATGATTCAATTAGTATCGTTGAATGCATTTTACAATCATTTGATTCAAAAAGCTATGTTTGAATTTGTTTGACTTTCACTTGATTCAATTAGCTTTTTTGAACTCATTTGACTTTCTTTGGATTCAAAAAGCTTTGTTTGAATGTGTTTGAATTTCACTGGATTTAAATTAGCTTTGTTTGAATGTGGTTAACTTTCATTTGATTCAATTAGCTTTGTTTGAATGTGGTTGACTTTCATTTGATTTAATTAGGTTAGTTAGAATGCCATTGACTTTCGTTTGATTCAATTAGGTTTGTTAGAATGCCATTGACTTTCGTTTGATTCAATTAGGTTTGTTAGAATGCCATTGACTTTCATTTGATTCAATTAGCTTTGTTGAATGCATATGACTTTCATTTGATTCAAAATGCTTTGTTTGAATGTGTTTGACTTTTATTTGATTCAATTAGCATCGTTGAACGCATTTGACAGTCATTTTATTCAAAAAACTTTGTTTGAATTACTTAGACTTTCACTTGATTCAATTAGCTTTTTTGAATGCATTTAACTTTTATTTGATTCAAAAAGCTTTGTTCGAATGTGTTTGACTTTCATTTGATTCAATTAGCTTTGTGGGAATGCACTTGACAATCACTTAATTAAAAAAGCTTTGTTTGAATGTGTTTGACTTTCACTAGATTAAATTAGCTTTTTTGAATGCATTTAACTTTTATTTAATTAAAAAAGCTTTGCCCGAATGTGTTTGACTTTCATTTGATGCAATTAGCTTTGTTTGAATGTGTTTGACTTTCATTTGATTCAATAAGCTTTGTTGAATGCATTTAACTTTCATTTGATTTAAAAAGCTTTGTTTAAATGTGTTTGACTTTCACTTGATTTAATTACTTTTTTTTAATTGCATATGACTTTCAGTTGATTCAAAAAGATTTGTTTGAATGTGCTTGACTTTCATATGATTCAATTAGCATCGTTGAATGGATTTGACAATCATTTGATTCAAAAAGTTTTTTTCTACTTTCACTTGGTTCAAATCGCTATTTTAAATGCATTCGAATTTCATTTGATTGAAAAAGCTTTGCTTAAATGTGTTTGATTTTTATTTGATTAAATTAGCTTTGTTTGAATGTGATTAACTTTCATTTGAATCAATTAGCTTTGTTTAATGCATTTGACTTTCATTTAATTAAAAAAGCTTTGTTTGAATGTGTTTGACTTTCAGTAGATTAAATTATCTTTTTTGAATGCATTTAACTTTTATTTAATCAAAAAAGCTTTGTTCGAATGTGTTTGACTTTCATTTGATGCAATTAGCTTTGTTTGAATGTGTTTGACTTTCATTTGATTCAATAAGCTTTTTTGAATGCATTTAACTTTCATTTGATTTAAAAAGCTTTGTTTAAATGTGTTTGACTTTCACTTGATTTAATTACTTTTTTTTAATTGCATATGATTTTCAGTTGATTCAAAAAGATTTGTTTGAATGTGCTTGACTTTCATATGATTCAATTAGCATCGTTGAATGGATTTGACAATCATTTGATTCAAAAAGTTTTTTTCTACTTTCACTTGGTTCAAATCGCTATTTTAAATGCATTCGAATTTCATTTGATTGAAAAAGCTTTGCTTAAATGTGTTTGATTTTTATTTGATTAAATTAGCTTTGTTTGAATGTGATTAACTTTCATTTGAATCAATTAGCTTTGTTTAATGCATTTGACTTTCATTTAATTAAAAAAGCTTTGTTTGAATGTGTTTGACTTTCAGTAGATTAAATTATCTTTTTTGAATGCATTTAACTTTTATTTAATCAAAAAAGCTTTGTTCGAATGTGTTTGACTTTCATTTGATGCAATTAGCTTTGTTTGAATGTGTTTGACTTTCATTTGATTCAATAAGCTTTGTTGAATGCATTTAACTTTCATTTGATTTAAAAAGCTTTGTTTAAATGTGTTTGACTTTCACTTGATTTAATTACTTTTTTTTAATTGCATATGACTTTCAGTTGATTCAAAAAGATTTGTTTGAATGTGCTTGACTTTCATATGATTCAATTAGCATCTTTGAATGGATTTGACAATCATTTGATTCAAAAAGCTTTGTTTGACTTTCCCTTGATTCAAATCGCTATTTTGAATGCATTTGAATTTCATTTGATTGAAAAAGCTTTGTTTGAATGTGTTTGATATTTTATTTGATTAAATTAGCTTTGTTTGAATGTGATTGACTTTCATTTGAATCAATTAGCTTTGTTTAATGCATTTGACTTTCATTTAATTCAAAAAGCTTTGTTTGAATGTGTTTGACTTTTATTTGATTCAAATAGCTTTTTTTGAATGATTTTGACTTTCACTTGAGTTAAATACCTTTTTTGAATGTGTTTGACTTTCATTTGATTCAAATAGCTTTGTTTGAATGTGTTTGCCTTCCATTGGATTTAATTAGCTTTGTTTGAATGTGGTTGACTTTTAATTGATTCAATTTGATCTTTTGAATGCATTTGACTTTCATTTGATTCAAAAAGATTTGTTTAAATGTGTTTGACTTTCATACGATTCAATTAGTATCGTTGAATGCATTTGACAATCATTTGATTCTAAAAGCTATGTTTGAATTTGTTTGACTTTCACTTGATTCAATTAGCTTTTTTGAACTCATTTGACTTTCTTTGGATTCAAAAAGCTTTGTTTGAATGTGTTTGAATTTCACTTGATTTAAATTAGCTTTGTTTGAATGTGGTTAACTTTCATTTGATTCAATTAGCTTTGTTTGAATGTGGTTGACTTTCATTTGATTCAATTAGGTTTCTTAGAATGCCATTGACTTTCGTTTGATTCAATTAGGTTTGTTAGAATGCTATTGACTTTCATTTGATTCAATTAGCTTTGTTAGAATGCCATTGAGTTTCATTTGGTTCAATTAGCTTTGTTGAATGCATATGACTTTCATTTGATTCAAAAAGCTTTGTTTGAATGTGTTTGACTTCCATTTGATTCAACTAGCATCATTGAATGCATTTGACAGTCATTTTATTAAAAAAACTTTGTTTGAATTACTTAGACTTTCACTTGATTCAATTAGCTTTTTTGAATGCATTTAACTTTTATTTGATTCAAAAAGCTTTGTTCGAATGTGTTTGACTTTCATTTGATTCAATTAGCTTTGTGGGAATGCACTTGACAATTACTTAATTAAAAAAGCTTTGTTTGAATGCGTTGGACTTTCACTAGATTAAATTAGCTTTTTTGAATGCATTTAACTTTTATTTAATTAAAAAAGCTTTGTCCGAATGTGTTTGACTTTCATTTGATGCAATTCGCTTTGTTTGAATGTGTTTGACTTTCATTTGATTCAATAAGCTTTGTTGAATGCATTTAACTTTCATTTGATTTAAAAAGCTTTGTTTAAATGTGTTTGACTTTCACTTGATTTAATTACTTTTTTTTAATTGCATATGACTTTCTGTTGATTCAAAAAGATTTGTTTGAATGTGCTTGACTTTCATATGATTCAATTAGCATCGTTGAATGGATTTGACAATCATTTGATTCAAAAAGTTTTTTTTTACTTTCACTTGGTTCAAATCGCTATTTTGAATGCATTTGAATTTCATTTGATTGAAAAAGCTTTGCTTGAATGTGTTTGATTTTCATTTGATTAAATTAGCTTTGTTTGAATGTGATTGACTTTCATTTGAATCAATTAGCTTTGTTTAATGCATTTGACTTTCATTTAATTAAAAAAGCTTTGTTTGAATGGGTTTGACTTTCACTAGATTAAATTATCTTTTTTTGAATGCATTTAACTTTTATTTAATTAAAAAAGCTTTGTTCGAATGTGTTTGACTTTCATTTGATGCAATTACCTTTGTTTGAATGTGTTTGACTTTCATTTGATTCAATAAGCTTTGTTGAATGCATTTAACTTTCATTTGATTTAAAAAGCTTTGTTTAAATGTGTTTGACTTTCACTTGATTTAATTACTTTTTTTTAATTGCATATGACTTTCAGTTGATTCAAAAAGATTTTTTTGAATGTGCTTGACTTTCGTATGATTCAATTAGCATCTTTGAATGGATTTGACAATCATTTGATTCAAAAAGCTTTGTTTGACTTTCACTTGATTCAAATCGCTATTTTGAATGCATTTGAATTTCATTTGATTGAAAAAGCTTTGTTTGAATGTGTTTGATTTTTTATTTTATTAAATTAGCTTTGTTTGAATGTGATTGACTTTCATTTGAATCAATTAGCTTTGTTTAATGCATTTGACTTTCATTTAATTCAAAAAGCTTTGTTTGAATGTGTTTGACTTTTATTTGATTCAAATAGCTTTTTTTGAATGATTTTGACTTTCACTTGAGTTAAATACCTTTTTTGAATGTGTTTGACTTTCATTTGATTCAAATAGCTTTGTTTGAATGTGTTTGCCTTCCATTGGATTTAATTAGCTTTGTTTGAATGTGGTTGACTTTTAATTGATTCAATTTGATCTTTTGAATGCATTTGACTTTCATTTGATTCAAAAAGATTTGTTTGAATGTATTTGACTTTCATACGATTCAATTAGTATCGTTGAATGCATTTGACAATCATTTGATTCTAAAAGCTATGTTTGAATTTGTTTGACTTTCACTTGATTCAATTAGCTTTTTTGAACTCATTTGACTTTCTTTGGATTCAAAAAGCTTTGTTTGAATGTGTTTGAATTTCACTTGATTTAAATTAGCTTTGTTTGAATGTGGTTAACTTTCATTTGATTCAATTAGCTTTGTTTGAATGTGGTTGACTTTCATTTGATTCAATTAGGTTTCTTAGAATGCCATTGACTTTCGTTTGATTCAATTAGGTTTGTTAGAATGCTATTGACTTTCATTTGATTCAATTAGCTTTGTTAGAATTCCATTGAGTTTCATTTGGTTCAATTAGCTTTGTTGAATGCATACGACTTTTATTTGATTCAAAAAGCTTTGTTTGAATGTGTTTGACTTCCATTTGATTCAATTAGCATCATTGAACGCATTTGACAGTCATTTGATTCAAAAAGCTTTGTTTGAATGTGTTTGACTTTCACTAGATTAAATTAGCTTTTTTGAATGCATATAACTTTTATTTAATTAAAAAAGCTTTGTTCGAATGTGTTTGACTTTCATTTGATGCAATTAGCTTTGTTTGAATGTGTTTGACTTTCATTTGATTCAATAAGCTTTGTTTGAATGTGTTTGACTTTCATGTGATTCAATTAGTATTGTTGAATGCATTTGACAATTATTTGATTCAAAAAGCTATGTTTGAATTTGTTTGACTTTCACTTGATTCAATTAGCTTTTTTGAACTCATTTGACTTTCTTTGGATTCAAAAAGCTTTGTTTGAATGTGTTTGAATTTCACTTGATTTAAATTAGCTTTGTTTGAATGTGGTTAACTTTCATTTGATTCAATTAGCTTTGTTTGAATGTGGTTGACTTTCATTTGATTCAACTAGGTTTGTTAGAATGCCATTGACTTTCGTTGGATTCAATTAGGTTTGTTAGAATGCTATTGACTTTCTTTTGATTCAATTAGCTTTGTTAGAATGCCATTGAGTTTCATTTGGTTCAATTAGCTTTGTTGAATGCATATGACTTTCATTTGATTTAAAAAGCTTTGTTTGAATGTGTTTGACTTCCATTTGATTCAATTAGCATCATTGAACGCATTTGACAGTCATTTTATTCAAAAAGCTTTGTTTGAATTACTTAGACTTTCACTTGATTCAATTAGCTTTTTTGAATGCATTTAACTTTTATTTGATTCAAAAAGCTTTGTTTGAATGTGTTTGAATTTCATTTGATTCAATTAGCTTTGTGGGAATGCACTTGACAATCACTTAATTAAAAAAGCTTTCTTTAAATGTGTTTGACTTTCACTAGATTAAATTAGCTTTTTTGAATGCATTTAACTTTTATTTAATTAAAAAAGCTTTGTCCGAATGTGTTTGACTTTCATTTGATGCAATTAGCTTTGTTTGAATGTGTTTGACTTTCATTTGATTCAATAAGCTTTGTTGAATGCATTTAACTTTCATTTGATTTAAAAAGCTTTGTTTAAATGTGTTTGACTTTCACTTGATTTAATTACTTTTTTTTAATTGCATATGACTTTCAGTTGATTCAAAAAGATTTGTTTGAATGTGATTGACTTTCATTTGATTCAATTAGCTTTGTGGGAATGCACTTGACAATCACTTAATTAAAAAAAAATTGTTTGAATGTGTTTGACTTTCACTAGATTAAATTAGCTTTTTTGAATCCATTCAACGATGCTAATTGAATCATATGACTTTCATATGATTCAATTAGCATCGTTGAATGGATTTGACAATCATTTGATTCAAAAAGTTTTTTTTGACTTTCACTTGATTCAAATCGCTATTTTGAATGCATTTGAATTTTATTTGATTGAAAAAGCTTTGTTTGAATGTGTTCGATTTTTATTTGATTAAATTAGCTTTGTTTGAATGTGATTGACTTTCATTTGAATCAATTAACTTTGTTTAATGCATTTGACTTTCATTTAATTAAAAAAGCTTTGTTTGAATGTGTTTGACTTTCACTAGATTAAATTAGCTTTTTTAAATGCATTTAACTTTTATTTAATTAAAAAAGCTTTGTCCGAATGTGTCTGACTTTCATTTGATGCAATTAGCTTTGTTTGAATGTGTTTTACTTTCATTTGATTCAATAAGCTTTGTTGAATGCATTTAACTTTCATTTGATTTAAAAAGCTTTGTTTAAATGTGTTTGACTTTGACTTGATTTAATTACTTTTTTTTAATTGCATATGACTTTCAGTTGATTCAAAAAGATTTGTTAGAATGTGTTTGACTTTCATTTGATTCAATTAGCTTTGTGGGAATGCACTTGACAATCACTTAATTAAAAAAGCTTTGTTTGAATGTGTTTGACATTCACTAGATTAAATTAGCTTTTTTGAATCCATTCTACGACGCTAATAAAATCATATGACTTTCATATGATTCAATTAGCATCGTTGAATGGATTTGACAATCATTTGATTCAAAAAGTTTTTTTTGACTTTCACTTGATTCAAATCGCTATTTTGAATGCATTTGAATTTCACTTGATTGAAAAAGCTTTGTTTGAATGTGTTTGATTTTTATTTGATTAAATTAGCTTTGTTTGAATGTGATTGACTTTCATTTGAATCAATTAGCTTTGTTTAATGCATTTGACTTTCATTTAATTCAAAAAGCTTTGTTTGAATGTGTTTGACTTTTATTTGATTCAAATAGCTTTGTTTGAATTATTTTGACTTTCACTTTATTTAAATACCTTTTTTGAATGTGTTTGACTTTCATTTGATTCAAAAAGCTTTGTTTGAATATGTTTGCCTTCCATTGGTTTTAATTAGCTTTGTTTGAATGTGGTTGACTTTTAATTGATTCAATTTGATCTTTTGAATGCATTTGACTTTCATTTGATTCAAAAAGATTTGTTTGAATGTGTTTGACTTTCATATGATTCAATTAGTATCGTTGAATGCATTTGACAATCATTTGATTCTAAAAGCTATGTTTGAATTTGTTTGACTTTCACTTGATTCAATTAGCTTTTTTGAACTCATTTGACTTTCTTTGGATTCAAAAAGCTTTGTTTGAATGTGTTTGAATTTCACTTGATTTAAATTAGCTTTGTTTGAATGTGGTTAACTTTCATTTGATTCAATTAGCTTTGTTTGAATGTGGTTGACTTTCATTTGATTCAATTAGGTTTGTTAGAATGCCATTGACTTTCGTTAGATTCAATTAGGTTTGTTAGAATGCCATTGACTTTCATTTGATTCAATTAGCTTTGTTGAATGCATATGACTTTCATTTGATTCAAAAAGCTTTGTTTGAATGTGTTTGACTTTCATTTGATTCAATTAGCATCGTTGAACACATTTGACAGTCATTTGATTCAAAAAACTTTGTTTGAATTACCTAGACTTTCACTTGATTCATCTAGCTTTTTTGAATGCATTTAACTTTCATTTGATTTAAAAAGCTTTGTTTAAATGTAATTGACTTTCACTTGATTTAATTACTTTTTTTTTAATTGCATTTGACTTTTAGTTAATTCAAAAAGATTTGTTTGAATGTGCTTGACTTTCATATGATTCAATTAGCATCGTTAAATGGATTTGACAATCATTTGATTCAAAAAGCTTTATTTGACTTTCACTTGATTCAAATCGCTATTTTGAATGCATTTGAAATTCATTTGATTGAAAAAGTTTTGTTTGAATGTGTTTGATTTTCATTTGATTAAATTAGCTTTATTAGAATGTGATTGACTTTCATTTGAATCAATTAGCTTTGTTTAATGCATTTGACTTTCATTTAATTCAAAAAGCTTTGTTTGAATGTGTTTGACTTTAATCTGATTCAAATAGCTTTGTTTGAATGTTTTTGACTTTCACTTGATTTGAATACTTTTTTTGAATGCGTTTGACTTTCATTTGATTCAAATAGCATTTCTTGAATGTGTTTGACTTTCATTTGGTTCAAATAGTTTTGTTTAAATGTGTTTGACTTTCATTTGATTCAATTAGCTTTGCTTTAATGTGGTTAACTTTCAATTGAGTCAATTTGCTTTGTTGAATGCATTTGACTTTCATTTGTTTCAAAAAGTTTTGTTTGACTGTCATATGATTCAATTAGCCTCGTTGAATGCATTTGACAATCATTTGATTCAAAAAGCTTTGTTTGAATTCTTTGGACTTTTAGTTGATTCAATTAGCTTTTTTGAAAGCATTTGACTTTCATATGATTTAATTAGCTTTGTTTGAATGTTTTTTACTTTCATTTGATGCAATTAGCTTTGTCTGAATGTGTTTGACTTTCGTTTGATTTAATTATCTTTTTTGAATGCATTTGACTTTCATTTGATTCAGATAGCATTGTTTGAATGTGTTTGACTTTCATTTGATTCAGATAGCTTTGTTTGAATGTGTTTGCCTTCCATTGGATTTAATTAGCTTTGTTTGAATGTGTTTGACTTTTAAGTGATTCAATTTGATTTGTTGAATGCATTTGACTTTCATTTGATTCAAAAAGATTTGTTTGAATGTGTTTGACTTTCATATGATTCAATTAGTATCGTTGAATGCATTTGACAATCATTTGATTCGAAAAGCTATGTTTGAATTTGTTTGACTTTCACTTGATTCAATTAGCTTTTTTGAACTCATTTGACTTTCTTTGGATTCAAAAAGCTTTGTTTGAATGTGTTTGAATTTCACTTGATTTAAATTAGCTTTGTTTGAATGTGTTAACTTTCATTTGATTCAATTAGCTTTGTTTGAATGTGGTTGACTTTCATTTCATTTTATTAGGTTTGTTAGAATGCCATTGACTTTCATTTGATTCAATTAGCTTTGTTGAATGCATATGACTTTCATTTGATTCAAAAAGCTTTGTTTGAATGTGTTTGACTTTCATTTGATTCAATTAGCTTTGTTGAACGCATTTGACAGTCATTTGATTCAAAAAACTTTGTTTGAATTACCTAGACTTTCACTTGATTCAATTAGCTTTTTTGAATGCATTTAACTTTCATTTGATTTAAAAAGCTTTGTTTAAATGTAATTGACTTTCACTTGATTTAATTACGTTTTTTGAATTGCATTTGACTTTCAGTTGATTAAAAAATATTTGTTTGAATGTGCTTGACTTTCATATGATTCAATTAGCATCGTTGAATGGATTTGACAATCATTTGATTCAAAAAGCTTTGTTTGACTTTCACTTGATTCAAATCGCTATTTTGAATGCATTTGAATTTCATTTGATTGAAAAAGCTTTGTTTGAATGTGTTTGATTTTCATTTGATTAAATTAGCTTTGTTTGAATGTGATTGACTTTCATTTGAATCAATTAGCTTTGGTTAATGCATTTGACTTTCATTTAATTCAAAAAGCTTTGTTTGAATGTGTTTGACTTTAATCTTATTCAAATAGCTTTGTTTGAATGTTTTTGACTTTCACTTGATTTAAATACCTTTTTTGAATGCGTTTGACTTTCATTTGACTCAAATAGCATTTCTTGAATGTGTTTGACTTTCATTTGGTTCAAATAGCTTTGTTTAAATGTGTTTAACTTTCATTTGATTCAATTAGCTTTCCTTGAATGTGGTTAACTTTCAATTGAGTCAATTTGCTCTGTTGAATGCATTTGACTTTCATTTGATTCAAAAAGTTTTGTTTAACTGTCATATGATTCAATTAGCCTCGTTTAATGCATTTAACAATCATTTGATTCAAAAAGCTTTGTTTGAATTCTTTGGACTTTTAGTTGATTCAATTAGCTTTTTTGAAAGCATTTAATTTAATTAGCTTTGTTTGAATGTTTTTGACTTTCATTTGATGCAATTAGCTTTGTCTGAATGTGTTTGACTTTCGTTTGATTTAATTATCCTTTTTCAATGCATTTGACTTTCATTTGATTCAGATAGCATTGTTTGAATGTGTTTGACTTTCATTTGATTCAAATAGCTTTGTTTGAATGTGTTTGCCTTCCATTGGATTTAATTAGCTTTGTTTGAATGTGGTTGACTTTTAAGTGATTCAATTTGATCTGTTGAATGCATTTGACTTTCATTTGATTCAAAAAGATTTGTTTGAATGTGTTTGACTTTCATATGATTCAATTAGTATCGTTGAATGCATTTGACAATCATTTGATTCAAAAAGCTATGTTTGAATTTGTTTGACTTTCACTTGATTCAATTAGCTTTTTTCAACTCATTTGACTTTCTTTGGATTCAA
This sequence comes from Chenopodium quinoa, assembly GCF_001683475.1. Lineage (NCBI taxonomy): Eukaryota > Viridiplantae > Streptophyta > Magnoliopsida > Caryophyllales > Amaranthaceae > Chenopodium > Chenopodium quinoa. The sequence continues at coordinate 12,849 of NW_018743859.1, read as the reverse complement.
AAAGCTTTGTTTGAATGTGTTTGAATTTCACTTGATTTAAATTAGCTTTGTTTGAATGTGGTTAACTTTCATTTGATTCAATTAGCTTTGTTTGAATGTGGTTGACTTTCATTTGATTCAATTAGGTTTGTTAGAATGCCATTGACTTTCGTTTGATTCAATTAGTTTTGTTAGAATGCCATTGACTTTCATTTGATTCAATTAGCTTTGTTGAATGCATATGACTTTCATTTGATTCAAAAAGCTTTGTTTGAATGTGTTTGACTTTCATTTGATTCAATTAGCATCGTTGAACGCATTTGACATTCATTTGATTCAAAAAACTTTGTTTGAATTACCTAGACTTTCACCTGATTCAATTAGCTTTTTTGAATGCATTTAACTTTCATTTGATTTAAAAAGCTTTGTTTAAATGTAATTGACTTTCACTTGATTTAATTACTTTTTTTTAATTGCATTTGACTTTCAGTTGATTCAAAAAGATTTGTTTGAATGTGCTTGACTTTCATATTATTCAATTAGCATCGTTGAATGGATTTGACAATCATTTGATTCAAAAAGCTTTGTTTGACTTTCACTTGATTCAAATCGCTATTTTGAATGCATTTGAATTTCATTTGATTGAAAAAGCTTTGTTTGAATGTGTTTGATTTTCATTTGATTAAATTAGCTTTGTTTGAATGTGATTGACTTTCATTTGAATCAATTAGCTTTGTTTAATGTATTTGACTTTCATTTAATTCAAAAAGGTTTGTTTGAATGTGTTTGACTTTAATCTTATTCAAATAGCTTTGTTTGAATGTTTTTGACTTTCACTTGATTTAAATACCTTTTTTGAATGGGTTTGACTTTCATCTGATTCAAATAGCATTTCTCGAATGTGTTTGACTTTCATTTGGTTCAAATAGCTTTGTTTAAATGTGTTTGACTTTCATTTGATTCAATTAGCTTTGCTTGAATGTGGTTAACTTTCAATTGAGTCAATTTGCTCTGTTGAATGCATTTGACTTTCATTTGATTCAAAAAGTTTTGTTTGACTTTCATATGATTCAATTAGCCTCGTTGAATGCATTTAACAATCATTTGATTCAAAAAGCTTTGATTGAATTCTTTGGACTTTTAGTTGATTCAATTAGCTTTTTTGAAAGCATTTGACTTTCATATGATTTAATTAGCTTTGTTTGAATGTTTTTGACTTTCATTTGATGCAATTAGCTTTGTTTGAATGTGTTTGACTTTCGTTTGATTTAATTATCCTTTTTCAATGCATTTGACTTTCATTTGATTCAGATAGCATTGTTTGAATGTGTTTGACTTTCATTTGATTCAAATAGCTTTGTTTGAATGTGTTTGCCTTCCATTGGATTTAATTAGCTTTGTTTGAATGTGGTTGACTTTTAAGTGATTCAATTTGATCTGTTGAATGCATTTGACTTTCATTTGATTCAAAAAGATTTGTTTGAATGTGTTTGACTTTCATATGATTCAATTAGTATCGTTGAATGCATTTGACAATCATTTGATTCAAAAAGCTATGTTTGAGTTTGTTTGACTTTCACTTGATTCAATTAGCTTTTTTGAACTCATTTGACTTTCTTTGGATTCAAAAAGCTTTGTTTTAATGTGTTTGAATTTCACTTGATTTAAATTAGCTTTGTTTGAATGTGGTTAACTTTCATTTGATTCAATTAGCTTTGTTTGAATGTGGTTGACTTTCATTTGATTCAATTAGGTTTGTTAGAATGCCATTGACTTTCGTTTGATTCAATTAGGTTTGTTAGAATGCCATTGACTTTCATTTGATTCAATTAGCTTTGTTGAATGCATATGACTTTCATTTGATTCAAAAAGATTTGTTTGAATGTGTTTGACTTTCATTTTATTCAATTAGCATCGTTAAACGCATTTGACAATCATTTGATTCAAAAAACTTTGTTTGAATTTCCTAGACTTTCACTTGATTCAATTAGCTTTTTTGAATGCATTTAACTTTCATTTGATTTAAAAAGCTTTGTTTAAATGTAATTGACTTTCACTTGATTTAATTACTTTTTTTTTAATTGCATTTGACTTTCAGTTGATTCAAAAAGATTTGTTTGAATGTGCTTGACTTTCATATGATTCAATTAGCATCGTTGAATGGATTTGACAATCATTTGATACAAAAAGCTTTGTTTGAATTTCACTTGATTCAAATCGCTATTTTGAATGCATTTGAATTTCATTTGATTGAAAAAGCTTTGTTTGAATGTGGTTGATTTTCATTTGATTAAATTAGCTTTGTTTGAATGTGATTGACTTTCATTTGAATCAATTAGCTTTGTTTAATGTATTTGACTTTCATTTAATTCAAAAAGCTTTGTTTGAATGTGTTTGACTTTAATTTGATTCAAATAGCTTTGTTTGAATGTTTTTGACTTTCACTTAATTAAATACCTTTTTTGAATGCGTTTGACTTTCATTTGATTCAAATAACATTTCTTGAATGTGTTTGACTTTCATTTGGTTCAAATAGCTTTGTTTAAATGTGTTTGACTTTCATTTGATTCAATTAGCTTTGCTTGAATGTGGTTAACTTTCAATTGAGTCAATTTGCTTTGTTGAATGCATTTGACTTTCATTTGATTCAAAAATTTTTGTTTGACTTTCATATGATTCAATTAGCCTCGTTGAATGCATTTGACAATCATTTGATTCAAAAAGCTTTGTTTGAATTCTTTGGACTTTTACTTGATTCAATTAGCTTTTTTCAAAGCATTTGACTTTCATATGATTTAATTAGCTTTGTTTGAATGTTTTTGACTTTCATTTGATGCAATTAGCTTTGTCTGAATGTGTTTGACTTTCGTTTGATTTAATTATCTTTTTTGAATGCGTTTGACTTTCATTTGATTCAGATAGCATTGTTTGAGTGTGTTTGACTTTCATTTGATTCAAATAGCTTTGTTTGAATGCGTTTGCCTTCCACTGGATTTAAGGTTGAATGTGTTTGACTTTCATTTGATTCAAATAGCTTTGTTTGAATGTGTTTGCCTTCCATTGGATTTAATTAGCTTTGTTTGACTGTGGTTGACTTTTAATTGATTCAATTTGATCTTTTGAATGCATTTGACTTTCATTTGATTCAAAAAGATTTGTTTGAATGTGTTTGACTTTCATATGATTCAACTAGTATCGTTGAATGCATTTGACAATCATTTGATTCAAAAAGCTATGTTTGAATTTGTTTGACTTTCACTTGATTCAATTAGCTTTTTTGAACTCATTTGACTTTCTTTGGATTCAAAAAGCTTTGTTTGAATGTGTTTGAATTTCACTTGATTTAAATTAGCTTTGTTTGAATGTGGTTAAATTTCATTTGATTCAATTAGCTTTGTTTGAATGTGGTTGACTTTCATTTGATTCAATTAGGTTTGTTAGAATGCCATTGACTTTCGTTTGATTCAATTAGGTTTGTTAGAATGCCATTGACTTTCATTTGATTCAATTAGCTTTGTTAAATGCATATGACTTTCATTTGATTCAAAAAGCTTTGTGTGAATGAGTTTGACTTTCATTTGATTCAATTAGCATCGTTGAACGCATTTGACAGTCATTTTATTCAAAAAACTTTGTTTGAATTACCTAGACTTTCACTTGATTCAATTAGCTTTTTTGAATGCATTTAACTTTCATTTGATTTAAAAAGCTTTGTTTAAATGTAATTGACTTTCACATGATTTAATTACTATTATTTAATTGCATTTGACTTTCAGTTGATTCAAAAAGATTTGTTTGAATGTGCTTGACATTCATATGATTCAATTCGCATCGTTGAATGGATTTGACAATTATTTCATTCAAAAAGCTTTGTTTGACTTTCACTTGCTTCAAATCGCTATTTTGAATGCATTTGAATTTCATTTGATTGAAAAAGCTTTGTTTGAATGTGTTTGATTTACATTTGATTAAATTAGCTTTGTTTGAATGTGATTGACTTTCATTTGAATCAATTAGCTTTGTTTAATGCATTTGACTTTCATTTAATTCAAAGAGCTTTGTTTGAATGTGTTTGACTTTAATCTGATTCAAATAGCTTTGTTTGAATGTTTTTTACTTTCACTTGATTTAAATACCTTTTTTGAATGCGTTTGACTTTCATTTGATTCAAATAGCATTTCTTGAATGTGTTTGACTTTCATTTGGTTCAAATAGCTTTGTTTAAATGTGTTTGACTTTCATTTGATTCAATTAGCTTTGCTTGAATGTGGTTAACTTTCAATTGAGTCAATTTGCTTTGTTGAATGCATTTGACTTTCATTTGATTCAAAAAGTTTTGTTTGACTGTCATATGATTCAATTAGCCTCGTTGAATGCATTTGACAATCATTTGATTCAAAAAGCTTTGTTTGAATTCTTTGGACTTTTAGTTGATTCAATTAGCTTTTTTGAAAGCATTTGACTTTCATATGATTTAATTAGCTTTGTTTGAATGTTTTTGACTTTCATTTGATGCAATTAGCTTTGTATGAATGTGTTTGACTTTCGTTTGATTTAATTATCTTTTTTGAATGCATTTGACTTTCATTTGATTCAGATAGCATTGTTTGAATGTGTTTGACGTTCATTTGATTCAAATAGCTTTGTTTGAATGTGTTTGCCTTCCATTGGATTTAATTAGCTTTGTTTGAATGTGGTTGACTTTTAAGTGACTCAATTTGATTTGTTGAATGCATTTGACTTTTATTTGATTCAAAAAGATTTGTTTGAATGTGTTTGACTTTCATATGATTCAATTAGTATCGTTGAATGAATTTGACAATCATTTGATTCAAAAAGCTATGTTTGAATTTGTTTGACTTTCACTTGATTCAATTAGCTTTTTTGAACTCATTTGACTTTCTTTGGATTCAAAAAGCTTTGTTTGAATGTGTTTGAATTTCACTTGATTTAAATTAGCTTTGTTTGAATGTGGTTAACTTTCATTTGATTCAATTAGCTTTGTTTGAATGTGGTTGACTTTCATTTGATTCTATTAGGTTTGTTAGAATGCCATTGACTTTCGTTTGAATGTGGTTGACTTTCATTTCATTTTATTAGGTTTGTTAGAATGCCATTGACTTTCATTTGATTCAATTAGCTTTGTTGAATGCATATGACTTTCATTTGATTCAAAAAGCTTTGTTTGAATGTGTTTGACTTTCATTTGATTCAATTAGCATCGTTGAACGCATTTGACAGTCATTTGATTCAAAAAACTTTGTTTGAATTACCTAGACTTTCACTTGATTCAATTAGCTTTTTTGAATGCATTTAACTTCCATTTGATTTAAAAAGCTTTGTTTAAATGTAATTGACTTTCACTTGATTTAATTACTTTTTTTTTTAATTGCATTTGACTATCAGTTGATTCAAAAAGATTTGTTTGAATGTGCTTGACTTTCATATGATTCAATTAGCATCGTTGAATGGATTTGACAATCATTTGATTCAAAAAGCTTTGTTTAACTTTCACTTGATTCAAATCGCTATTTTGAATGCCTTTGAATTTCATTTGATTGAAAAAGCTTTGTTTGAATGTGTTTGATTTTCAGTTGATTAAATTAGCTTTATTTGAATCTGATTGACTTTCATTTGAATCAATTAGCTTTGTTTAATGCATTTGACTTTCATTTAATTCAAAAATCTTTGTTTGAATGTGTTTGACTTTAATTTGATTCAAATAGCTTTGTATGAATGTTTTTGACTTTCACTTGATTTAAATACCTTTTTTGAATGCGTTTGACTTTCATTTGATTCAAATAGCATTTCTTGAATGTGTTTGACTTTCATTTGGTTAAAATAGCTTTGTTTAAATGTGTTTGACTTTCATTTGATTCAATTAGCTTTGCTTGAATGTGGTTAACTTTCAATTGAGTCAATTTGCTTTGTTGTATGCATTTGACTTTTATTTGATTCAAAAAGTTTTGTTTGACTGACATATGATTCAATTAGCCTCGTTTAATGCATTTAACAATCATTTGATTCAAAAAGCTTTGTTTGAATTCTTTGGACTTTTAGTTGATTCAATTAGCTTTTTTGAAAGCATTTGACTTTCATATGATTTAATTAGCTTTGTTTGAATGTTTTTTGACTTTCATTTGATGCAATTAGCTTTGTCTGAATGTGTTTGACTTTCGTTTGATTTAATTATCTTTTTTGAATGCATTTGACTTTCATTTGATTCAGATAGCATTGTTTGAATGTGTTTGACTTTCATTTGATTCAAATAGCTTTGTTTGAATGTGTTTGCCTTCCATTGGATTTAATTAGCTTTGTTTGAATGTGGTTGACTTTTAAGTGATTCAATTTGATTTGTTGAATGCATTTGACTTTCATTTGATTCAAAAAGATTTGTTTGAATGTGTTTGACTTTCATATGATTCAATTAGTATCGTTGAATGCATTTGACAATCATTTAATTCATAAAGCTATGTTTGAATTTGTTTGACTTTCACTTGATTCAATTAGCTTTTTTGAACTCATTTGACTTTCTTTGGATTCAAAAAGCTTTGTTTGAATGTGTTTGAATTTCACTTGATTTAAATTAGCTTTGTTTGAATGTGTTAACTTTCATTTGATTCAATTAGCTTTGTTTGAATGTGGTTGACTTTCATTTGATTTTATTAGGTTTGTTAGAATGCCATTGACTTTCGTTTGATTCAATTAGGTTTGTTAGAATGCCATTGACTTTCATTTGATTCAATTAGCTTTGTTGAATGCATATGACTTTCATTTGATTCAAAAAGCTTTGTTTGAATGTGTTTGACTTTCATTTGATTCAATTAGCATCGTTGAACGCATTTGACAGTCATTTGATTCAAAAAACTTTGTTTGAATTACCTAGACTTTCACTTGATTCAATTAGCTTTGTTGAATGCATTTAACTTTCATTTGATTTAAAAAGCTTTGTTTAAATGTAATTGACTTTCACATGATTTAATTACTTTTTTTTAATTGCATTTGACTTTCAGTTGATTCAAAAAGATTTGTTTGAATGTGCTTGACTTTCATATGATTCAATTAGCATCGTTGAATGGATTTGACAATCATTTGATTCAAAAAGCTTTGTTTGACTTTCACTTGATTCAAATCGCTATTTTGAATGCATTTGAATTTCATTTGATTGAAAAAGCTTTGTTTGAATGTGTTTGATTTTCAGTTGATTAAATTAGCTTTATTTGAATCTGATTGACTTTCATTTGAATCAATTAGCTTTGTTTAATACATTTGACTTTCATTTAATTCAAAAAGCTTTGTTTGAATGTGTTTGACTTCAATTTGATTCAAATAACTTTGTTTGAATGTTTTTGACTTTCACTTGATTTAAATACCTTTTTTGAATGCGTTTGAATTTCATTTGATTCAAGTAGCATTTCTTGAATGTGTTTGACTTTCATTTGGTTCAAATAGCTTTGTTTAAATGTGTTTGACTTTCATTTGATTCAATTAGCTTTGCTTGAATGTGGTTAACTTTCAATTGAGTCAATTTGCTTTGTTGTATGCATTTGACTTTCATTTGATTCAAAAAGTTTTGTTTGACTGACATATGATTCAATTAGCCTCGTTTAATGCATTTAACAATCATTTGATTCAAAAAGCTTTGTTTGAATTCTTTGGACTTTTAGTTGATTCAATTAGCTTTTTTGAAAGCATTTGACTTTCATATGATTTAATTAGCTTTGTTTGAATGTTTTTGACTTTCATTTGATGCAATTAGCTTTGTCTGAATGTGTTTGACTTTCGTTTGATTTAATTATCTTTTTTGAATGCATTTGACTTTCATTTGATTCAGATAGCATTGTTTGAATGTGTTTGACTTTCATTTGATTCAAATAGCTTTGTTTGAATGTGTTTGCCTTCCATTGGATTTAATTAGCATTGTTTGAATGTGGTTGACTTTTAAGTGATTCAATTTGATTTGTTGAATGCATTTGACTTTCATTTGATTCAAAAAGATTTGTTTGAATGTGTTTGACTTTCATATGATTCAATTAGTATCGTTGAATGCATTTGACAATCACTTGATTCATAAAGCTATGTTTGAATTTGTTTGACTTTCACTTGACTCAATTAGCTTTTTTGAACTCATTTGACTTTCTTTGGATTCAAAAAAGCTTTGTTTGAATGTGTTTGAATTTCACTTGATTTAAATTAGCTTTGTTTGAATGTGTTAACTTTCATTTGATTCAATTAGCTTTGTTTGAATGTGGTTGACTTTCATTTCATTTTATTAGGTTTGTTAGAATGCCATTGACTTTCGTTTGATTCAATTAGGTTTGTTAGAATGCCATTGACTTTCATTTGATTCAATTAGCTTTGTTGAATGCATATGACTTTCATTTGATTCAAAAAGCTTTGTTTGAATGTGTTTGACTTTCATTTGATTCAATTAGCATCGTTGAACGCATTTGACAGTCATTTGATTCAAAAAACTTTGTTTGAATTACCTAGACTTTCACTTGATTCAATTAGCTTTTTTAAATGCATTTAACTTTAATTTGATTTAAAAAGCTTTGTTTAAATGTAATTGACTTTCACTTGATTTAATTACTTTTTTTTTAATTGCATTTGACTATCAGTTGATTCAAAAAGATTTGTTTGAATGTGCTTGACTTTCATATGATTCAATTAGCATCGTTGAATGGATTTGACAATCATTTGATTTCAAAAAGCTTTGTTTTAACTTTCACTTGATTCAAATCGCTATTTTGAATGCCTTTGAATTTCATTTGATTGAAAAAGCTTTGTTTTGAATGTGTTTGATTTTCAGTTGATTAAATTAGCTTTATTTTGAATCTGATTGACTTTCATTTGAATCAATTAGCTTTGTTTAATGCATTTGACTTTCATTTAATTCAAAAATCTTTGTTTGAATGTGTTTGACTTTAATTTGATTCAAATAGCTTTGTATGAATGTTTTTTGACTTTCACTTGATTTAAATACCTTTTTTGAATGCGTTTGACTTTCATTTGATTCAAATAGCATTTCTTGAATGTGTTTGACTTTCATTTGGTTCAAAATAGCTTTGTTTAAATGTGTTTGACTTTCATTTGATTCAATTAGCGTTGCTTGAATGTGGTTAACTTTCAATTGAGTCAATTTGCTTTGTTGAATGCATTTGACTTTCATTTGATTCAAAAAGTTTTGTTTGACTGACATATGATTCAATTAGCCTCGTTTAATGCATTTGAACAATCATTTGATTCAAAAAGCTTTGTTTGAATTCTTTGGACTTTTAGTTGATTCAATTAGCTTTTTTGAAAGCATTTGACTTTCATATGATTTAATTAGCTTTGTTTGAATGTTTTTGACTTTCATTTGATGCAAATAGCTTTGTCTGAATGTGTTTGACTTTCGTTTGATTTAATTATCTTTTTTGAATGCATTTGACTTTCATTTGATTCAGATAGCATTGTTTGAATGTGTTTGACTTTCATTTGATTCAAATAGCTTTGTTTGAATGTGTTTTCCTTCCATTGGATTTAATTAGCTTTGTTTGAATGTGGTTGACTTTTTAAGTGATTCAATTTGATTTGTTGAATGCATTTGACTTTCATTTGATTCAAAAAGATTTGTTTGAATGTGTTTGACTTTCATATGATTCATTAGTATCGTTGAATGCATTTGACAATCATTTGAATTCAAAAAAGCTATGTTTGAATTTGTTTGACTTTCACTTGATTCAATTAGCTTTTTTAAACTCATTTGACTTTCTTTGGATTCAAAAAGCTTTGTTTGAATGTGTTTGAATTTCACTTGATTTAAATTAGCTTTGTTTGAATGTGGTTAACTTTCATTTGATTCAATTAGCTTTGTTTGAATGTGGTTGACTTTCATTGATTCAATTAGGTTTGTTAGAATGCCATTGACTTTCGTTTGATTCAATTAGGTTTGTTAGAATGCCATTGACTTTCATTTGGTTCAATTAGCTTTGTTGAATGCATATGACTTTCATTTGATTCAAATAGCTTTGTTTGAATGTGTTTGACTTTCATTTGATTCAATTAGCATCGTTGAACGCATTTGACAGTCATTTGATTCAAAAAACTTTGTTTGAATTACCTAGACTTTCACTTGTTTCAATTAGCTTTTTTGAAATGCATTTAACTTTCATTTGATTTAAAAAAGCTTTGTTTAAATGTAATTGACTTTTTCACTTGATTTAATTACTTTTTTTTAATTGCATTTGACTTTCAGTTGATTCAAAAAGATTTGTTTGAATGTGCTTGACTTTCATATGATTCAATTAGCATCGTTGAATGGATTTGACAATCATTTGATTCAAAAAGCTTTGTTTGACTTTCACTTGATTCAAATCGCTATTTTGAATGCATTTTGAATTTCATTTGATTGAAAAAGTTTTGTTTGAATGTGTTTGATTTTCATTTGATTAAATTAGCCTTATTTGAATCTGATTGACTTTCATTTGAATCAATTAGCTTTGTTTAATGCATTTGACTTTCATTTAATTCAAAAAGCTTTGTTTGAATGTGTTTGACTTTAATTTATTCAAATAGCTTTGTTTGAATGTTTTTGACTTTCACTTGATTTAAATACCTTTTTTGAATGCGTTTTGACTTTCATTTGATTCAAATAGCATTTCTTGAATGTGTTTGACTTTCATTTGGTTCAAATAGCTTTGTTTAAATGTGTTTGACTTTTCATTTGATTCAATTAGCGTTGCTTGAATTGTGGTTAACTTTCAATTGAGTCAATTTGCTTTGTTGAATGCATTTGACTTTCATTTGATTCAAAAAGTTTTGTTTGACTGTCATATGATTCAATTAGCCTCGTTGAATGCATTTGACAATCATTTGATTCAAAAAGCTTTGTTTCAAATTCTTTGGACTTTTAGTTGATTCAATTAGCTTTTTTGAAAGCATTTGACTTTCATATGATTTAACTAGCTTTGTTTGAATGTTTTTGACTTTCATTTGATGCAATTAGCTTTTGTCTGAATGTGTTTTGACTTTTCGTTTGATTTAATTATCTTTTTTGAATGCATTTGACTTTCATTTGATTCAGATAGCATTGTTTGAATGTGTTTGACTTTCATTTGATTCAAATAGCTTTGTTTGAATGTGTTTTCCTTCCATTGGATTTAATTAGCTTTGTTTGAATGTGGTTGACTTTTAAGTGATTCAATTTGATTTGTTGAATGCATTTGACTTTCATTTGATTCAAAAAGATTTGTTTGAATGTGTTTGACTTTCATATGATTCAATTAGTATCGTTGAATGCATTTGACAATCATTTGATTCAAAAAGCTATGTTTTGAATTTGTTTGACTTTCACTTGATTCAATTAGCTTTTTTGAAACTCATTTGACTTTCTTTGGATTCAAAAAGCTTTGTTTGAATGTGTTTGAATTTCACTTGATTTAAATTAGCTTTGTTTGAATGTGGTTAACTTTCATTTGATTCAATTAGCTTTGTTTGAATGTGGTTGACTTTCATTGGATTCAATTAGGTTTTGTTAGAATGCCATTGACTTTCGTTTGATTCAATTAGGTTTGTTAGAATGCCATTGACTTTCATTTGATTCAATTAGCTTTGTTGAATGCATATGACTTTCATTTGATTCAAAAAGCTTTGTTTGAATGTGTTTGACTTTCATTTGATTCAATTAGCATCGTTGAACGCATTTGACAGTCATTTGATTCAAAAAACTTTGTTTGAATTACCTAGACTTTCACTTGATTCAATTAGCTTTTTTGAATGCATTTAACTTTCATTTGATTTAAAAAGCTTTGTTTAAATGTAATTGACTTTCACTTGATTTAATTACTTTTTTTTAATTGCATTTGACTTTCAGTTGATTCAAAAAGATTTGTTTGAATGTGCTTGACTTTCATATGATTCAATTAGCATCGTTGAATGGATTTGACAATCATTTGATTCAAAAAGCTTTGTTTGACTTTCACTTGATTCAAATCGCTATTTTGAATGCATTTGAATTTCATTTGATTGAAAAAGCTTTGTTTGAATGTGTTTGATTTTCATTTGATTAAATTAGCTTTTTGAATGTGATTGACTTTCATTTGAATCAATTAGCTTTGTTTAATGCATTTGACTTTCATTTAATTCAAAAGCTTTGTTTGAATGTGTTTGACTTTAATTTGATTCAAATAGCTTTGTTTGAATGTTTTTGACTTTCACTTGATTTAAATACCTTTTTTGAATGCGTTTGACTTTCATTTGATTCAAATAGCATTTCTTGAATGTGTTTGACTTTCATTTGGTTCAAATAGCTTTGTTTAAATGTGTTTGACTTTCATTTGATTCAATTAGCTTTGTTTTGAAATATGATTCAATTAGCCTCGTTGAATGCATTTAACAATCATTTGATTCAAAAAGCTTTGTTTGAATTCTTTGGACTTTTAGTTGATTCAATTAGCTTTGTTTGAATGTGATTGACTTTCATTTGAATCAATTAGCTTTGTTTAATGATTTGACTTTCATTGCTTTGTTGAATGTGTTTGACTTTATTTGATTCAAATAGCTTTGTTTGAATGATTTTGACTTTCACTTGATTTAAATACTTTTTTGAATGTGTTTGACTTTCATTTGATTCAAATAGCTTTGTTTGAATGTGTTTGCCTTCCATTGGATTTAATTAGCTTTGTTTGAATGTGGTTGACTTTTAATTGATTCAATTTGATTTGTTGAATGCATTTGACTTTCATTTGATTCAAAAAGATTTGTTTGAATGTGTTTGACTTTCATATGATTCAATTAGTATCGTTGAATGCATTTGACAATCATTTGATTCAAAAAGCTATGTTTGAATTTGTTTGACTTTCACTTGATTCAATTAGCTTTTTTGAA